>NC_060280.1:90628926-90634712 GCF_021613505.1 Equus quagga
CTGACTTCTTTTGCTAAGAATAATAGCCTCAAGGTCCATTTATGTCACAAATGCTCTCCATTTTTATATTATATATGGTGACATTAAAAATAGCAATATTTTGAATTTTTTAAAAAATATTTTAATCTTTTTGCACTTCATTGAGGTATAATTGACAGATAAAGCTGTATATTTAAACTGTACAATGTGATTATTTGCTACACATATCCATTGTGAGATGATTACCAAAATCAAATTAACACATTGATAACCTCACATAGTTACCATTTATTTTGGTTAGAACGCTTCAGATATACTCTCTTCACAAATTTCAAGTATATAATAGAGTATTATTAAGTATAGTCAATGTGCTGTAAATTAGATTGCCAGAACATAGTCATCTTATAACTGAAAGTTTGTACCCTTTGACCAATATCTCCCTATTCCCCTGACCCCCAGCACTTGGTAACAATCATTCTACTCTCTTTTTCTTTCTTTCATTTTTTTTATAAGTGATTTTTCTTTTTTTTCAAAGATTGGCACTTAAGCTAACGACTTTTGCCAATCTTCTTTTTTTTTTTTTTCCTTCTTCTTCTCCCCAGAGTCCTCCACTACATAGTTGTATATTCTAGTTGTGAGTGCCTCTGGTCGTGCCATGTGGGATGCTGCCTCATCGTGGCCTGATGAGTGGTGCCACATCTGTACTCAGGACCTGAACCAGTGAAACCCTGGGCCACTGAAGCAATGTGCATGAACTTAACCACTTGACCACAAGGCTGGCCCCTCTACTCTCTTTTTCTCTGAGTTAGATTTTTTTTTTTAAGATTCCACATATAAGTGATACCATGCAGTATTTATCTTTCTCTGTTGGGCTTATTGCACTTAGCATAATGTCCTCCAAGTTCACTCATGTCATCAAAAATGACAGAACTTCTTTTTTTTCTGGCTAAACGATAGTATGTGACATATATGTAAGTAAATATATACACCAAATTTTCTTTATCAACTCATCCATCAATTGACACTTAGGTTGTTTCTATACCTTGGCTATTCTCAATAATGCTGCAATGAACACGTGAGGTCAGATATCACTTCAAGAAACTGATTTCATTCCCTTCACATATATACCCAGAAGTGGGATACAGGAGCCTATAGCAGTTCTATTTTTTAAGTTGAGGTATAATTGACATATAACATTATATTAGTTTCAATGTGTACCACATAATGATTCAATATCTGTATATATTTTGAAATGATCACCACAATGTCTAATTAACATCTCTGACCATACATAGTTACAAATTTTTTTCTTGTGATGAGAACTCTAAGATTTACCATCTTAGAGCTTTCAAATATTCCATGCAATATTATTAACTACAGTCACCATACTGTATATTATATACCCATGATATTTATGTTATAACTGGAAGTTCGTGCCTTTTGACTCCCTTCACCCATTTCACTCACTCCCTTTTCCACCTCTGACAACCACTAACCTATTCTCTGTATCTAATGAGCTCATGTTTTTGTTTTGTTTTCCTTTTAGATTCCCCATATGTGATATCATACAGTATTTGTCTTTCTCTGTTTAACCTATTTCACTTAGCATAATGTCCTCAAGTTCCATGTATGTTGTTGCAAGTTGTAAGATTTTCTTCTTATTTATGGCTGAATAATATTCCATTGTATATATATATGTGTGTGTGTGTGCATATATATTTATATATATATATATATATATACATATATATCACATTTTCTTTACCCATTCACCTAGTGATGGACACTCAGGTTGTTTCCATGTCCTGGATATTGTAAATAATGCTGCAATAACATGAGAGTACTGATATATCTTAAAAATAGTGACTTTATCTCCTTCAGATATATTCCCAGAAGTGGGATGACGGATCATATGGTAGTTCTATTTTTATATTTTTGAGGAACTTCATACTGTTTTCCATACTAACGGTATCAATTTACAATTCCACCAATAGTGTGCCAGAATCCCTTTTCTCCACATCCTTGCCAACACTTATCTCTTGTATTTTTGATTACAGCCATTTTAAAGATATGAAGCGATATCTCATTGTCATTTTGATTTGCGTTTCCTGATGATTTGTGATGTCGATCATCTTTTTATGTACGTGTTGGTGATTTGTATGTATTTGACTTATGTCTATTCAGCTCCTCTGCCAATTTTTTAATCAAATTGTTTATTTACTTTTTTTTGCTATTGAGTTGTGTGAGTTTTTAAATATTTGGGGTATTAACCTGTATTAGATACGTGGTTTGCAATATCCCATTCCATAGTAGTCTCTTCATTTTGTTAATGGTTTCTTTTACCGTGCCAAATTTTTTATGTTTGATATAGACCCGCTTATTAATTTAAAATGGTGGTTCTGTTGTTGCTTGTGCTTTTGGTGTCATGATTGTTGTTAAGATCCATTTCAAGGAGCTTGCCCTCTGTTTTCTTCTAGGAGTTTTAAGGCTTCAGGTCTTATGTTTAAGTCATTAATCGATTTCGATTTGATATTTGTGAGTAGTATAAGATAGTGTCCAATTTCATTTTTATGCGTGTGATTATGCAGATTTTCCTACACCATTTATTGAAGAGACTATCATTTCTGAATATCTTTGGCTTCCTTGTCAAGTATAAGTTGACTGTATATGTGAAGGTTTATTTCTATGCTCTTGATTCTGTTTCATTGGTCTATGTGTCTGATTTTATGCCAGTACCTCACAGTTTCCATTACTTTTTAGTAATGGAATAGTAATTTAGTAATTTTTTCCATAGCTTTTTAGTGTAGTTTGAAATAAGGAAGTCTGACAGCTCCATCAAAGGTGACCAGAAACCATTTCAGGCTTTCTGAGGAGGCTGGTCAGATCACAGAGACAGGCTGCTGAGAGGTCAACCCTTGGGAAAGAGTTGGGAAAGTACGCAGTCAAGTCCTTTCTAGGGAGAAAGTGGGAGCCTTGTGTTTTTGCATCCTCCTTCTGCTCTGAGCCCAGGGCAACAGCCATGCGAAGTGCTTACCTATCCATTTAAAAACTGCCTCTCTATTTTCTGTGGTACTAGAGGACTCACAAGTGCCAAGCTATGTTGGCTCTCAGAACTAAATGTCTTGGGAGCCAGTCCCTCAGGTTTGGCAATAACGTTGGTGCCCTAAGTGTGTGGTCCAAGCCTTTCCTTCTCAGGGATAAGCTGGGAGCTTGAGAATGCCTCCTGGTTGTAATGCACTGTACCAGGGGTGGAGTTTATGGTGTAAATATGTATCACGTTTTCCTATCTTTGTGATGTAGGTATTTTCTCAGTCCCCTGATATATGAGTCAGTCAATCAGTTTCTGGATTTCTGTAAGTGGGAATTGATTGGTGTGTGCCTACATAGTCAGTATGTTCCTGAGAGGAGGGAGGTCAGGAATCTCCTATGCTGCCATATTGCTGATGTCAGTCAGAATTCATTAATTAATTTTAAACTTCTGAAAGACCAATATTGGGGAAAATTCATTTAATATGTAGTATTGGGAAATGTAAATGAGTGATAAAAAGATGCATTAGAATCCTATGAAAATGGCAGTGTTGTAGGGCAAAATGATCAAATAATGACCATCAAATACTGACTGTATCAATCCACTATCTGTTTCCATGCTCACATTGCCTCCTCCTTTTGTCTGTGTCTCCTTCATTTCTATTTTATAAACATACATGTGATTATTATTAATTCCCAGGTTATCCAGGGTAAGTGCATTCTATGAAAAGATCCTTTTCCAAATAAGTAACATTCATCTTTTCATCATACAAGTTAATCACAAATTAAAGGAATTAAAATATGGACATATTGTATTGAAGGGTGCCACCACTTAACCCATTACAAATGTCCTCTGCTTGACTCCACCGAAAGGCCTATGATCATCTGACCCAGAGAAAGACAGTTTTCTGTCTCTCACCATCATATTCAAGTATGACGCCTGTATTTGATGCCACCACCTAGTGAACCCAAGGAGAACCAGCCCTAGGCCTCAATTATGCAATAGAGGAATGAATGAGCCCTACTCTGCTGTTCTCATATATTCCCTACCTCTGAAGTCCTTGTAATGACACACAATTATCTTTATTGTTTGACCACATTAAAGATAGGATTTTAAAATTATTATTATTAATTGGAGGCTTCCTCACTGATGAAGTTCAAATATCTTGCAATTATCTCAAATCACTGAGATGATATAGTTATGCCAATTTCGTAGATAATGAAACTGAGTCTAGTGGGTGCCAATGTTACCTCAAAGACATATGATTTATGAATGACTGGTTTCAATAATCACTAAATTGGGGTATGAAAGGTGAGCTCCATGTGCCACTGTAAGCTTAACTTTGGGTTTCCAATGGTGTGTTCCTATCGTGGGACCAGGTAGAAGCCAGCTCTAGATACGACAAGAATCATTCTTCCTGATTGCACCTTTTCCCTGCATTATTCATCTATTACACCTTTCTTTCCTCTAAGAGTCATCCACAAAAATGTTACTAAAACATTAATCACTGCTGCAGGCACTTGGTTTATATAGAACCCAAGAACATAGATTGAGTAAAGAATGAAAATAATTTTTTTTTATTAATGTTATGATAGATTACAACCTTGTGAGATTTCAGTTGTACATTTTTGTTAGTCATGTTGTGGGTACACCACTTCCCCCTTTGGCCCTTCCCCCACCCCCCCTTTTCCCTGGTAACCACCAATCAGATCTCCTTGTCAATATGTTAACTTCCACCTATGAGTGGAGTCATATAGAGTTCGTCTTTCTCTGACTGGCTTATTCCGCTTAACATAATACCCTTGAGGTCCATCCACGTTGCTGCGAATGGGCCAATTTTGTCTTGTTTTATGGCTGAGTAGTATTCCATTGTGTATATATACCATATCTTCTTTATCCAATCATCAGTTTCTGGGCATGTAGTTTGGTTCCATGTCTTGGCTATTGTAAATAATGCGATGAACATAGGGGTGCAAGGGACTCTTGGGATTTCTGATTTCAGGTTCATAGGATAGATACCCAGTAATGGGATGGCTGGGTCATAGGGTATTTCTATTTTTAGCTTTTTGAGAAATCTCCGTACTGTTTTCCATAGTGCTTGTACCAGTTTGCATTCCCACCAACAGTGTATGAGGGTTCCTTTTTCTCCACAACCTCTCCAACATTTGTCGCTCTTGGTTTCGGATGTTTTTGCCAATCTAACGGGTGTAAGGTGATATCTTAGTGTGGTTTTCATTTGCATTTCCCTGATGATGAGCGATGATGAACATCTTTTCATGTGTCTATTGGCCATATTTATATCTTCTTTTGAGAAATGTCTGTTCATGTCCTCTGCCCATTTTTTGATCGGGTTGTTTGTTTTTGTGTTGTTAAGCCATGAGAGTTCTTTGTATATTATGGAGATTAACCCTTTGTCGGATAAGTGGCTTGTAAATATTTTTTCCCAAGTAGTGAGCTGTTTTTTTGTTTCAATCCTGTTTTCCCTTGCCTTGAAGAAGCTCTTTAGTCTGATGAAGTCCCATTTGTTTATTCTTTCTATTGTTTCCCTCAACCAACCATTTGTTGAAGAGACTTTCTTTTCTCCATTGTAGGCCCTCTGTTCCTTTGTCGAAGATTAGCTGTCCATAGATGTGTGGTTTTATCTCTGGGCTTTCAATTCTGTTCCATTGATCTGTGCACCTGTTTTTGTACCAGTACCATGCTGTTTTGATCACTGTAGCATTGTAGTATGTTTTGAAATCGGGGATTGTGATTCCGCCGGCTTTGTTTTTCTTGCTCA
>NC_060280.1:90634722-90636906 GCF_021613505.1 Equus quagga
TCTATTGAGATGATCATGTGGTTTTTGTTTTTCATTTTGTTGATGTAGTGTATCACGTTGATTGACTTGCGGATGTTGAACCATGCCTGTGTCCCTGGTATAAATCCCACTTGATCATGGTGTATAATCTTTTTGATGTATTGCTGTATTCGGTTTGCCAGAATTTTGTTGAGGATTTTTGCATCTATGTTCATCAGTGATATCGGCCTGTAGTTCTCCTTCTTTGTGTTGTCCTTGTCAGGTTTGGGGATCAGAGTGATGTTGGCTTCATAGAATGTGTTAGGGAGTACTCTATCTTTCTCAATTTTCTGGAACAGTTTGAGAAGGCTAGGTATTAAATCTTCTTTGAATGTTTGGTAGAATTCTTCAGAGAAGCCGTCTGATCCTGGACTCCTATTTTTGGGGAAGTTTTGATTACTGTTTCTATTTCCTTACTTGTGATTGGCCTATTGAGATTCTCCATTTCTTCCTGATGCAGTTTGGGGAGGTTGTAGGAGTCTAGGAATTTGTCCATTTCTTCTAGGTTGTTCAATTTTTTGGCATATAGTTTTCATAGTATTCTGTTATGATGCCTTGTATTTCTTTGGTATCTGTTGTGATTTCTCCTCTCTCATTACTAATTTTATTTATTTGAGATTTCTCTCTTCTTTTCTTGGTGAGTCTGGCTAAGGGTTTGTTGATTTTGTTAATTTTTTCAAAGAACCAACTCTTTGTTTCATTGATCCTTTCTACTGTCTTTTTTGTTTCAATATCATTTATTTCTGCTATTTTTATTATTTCCGTCCTTCTACAGACCCTGGGCTTTGTTTGTTCTTCTTTTTCTAGTTCTGTTAGGTGTCATTTGAGGTTGCTTATGTGAGCTTTTTCTTGTTTAGTGAGGTGAGCCTGTATTGCAATGAATTTCCCTCTTAGGACTGCTTTTGCTGCATCCCAAATGATTTGGTATGTCGTGTTCTCATTTTCATTTGTCTCCAGATAATATTTGATTTCTTCTTTAATTTCTTCAATGATCCATTGTTTGTTCAGAAGTGTGTTGTTTAGTCTCCACATTTTTGCACCTTTCTCTGCTTTTTTTCTTGTAGTTGATTTCTAGTTTCATAGCATTATGATCAGAAAAGATGCTTGATATTATTTCAACTCTCTTGTATTTCTTGATGTTTGCTTTGTTTCCCAAAATATGGTCAATTCTTGAGAATGTTCCTTGTGCACTTGAGAAAAATGTGTAACCTGCTGTTTTTGGATGAAGTGTTCTATATATATCTATTAAGTCCATCTGGTCTAATTTTTCATTTAATTCTATTATTTCCTTGTTGATTTTTCTGTCTGCATGTTCTGTCCATTGGTGTTAATGGTGTGTTGAGGTCCCCTACTATTATTGTATTGTCGTTGATGTCTTCTTTTAGTTCTGTTAAGAGTTGCTTTACAAATTTTGGTTCTCCTGTGTTGGGTGCGTATATATTTATAAGTGTTATGTCTTCTTGGTGGAGAGTCCCTTTTATCATTATATACTGTCCCTCTTTGTCTTTCTTTATCTGTTTTGCTTTGAAGTCTACCTGGTCTAATATTAGTATAGCAACACCTGCTTTCTTTTGTTCATTATTAGCTTGGAGTATTGTTCTCCATCCCTTCACTCTGAGTCTGTGTTTGTCTTTGGGGCTGAGGTGTGTTTCCTGGAGGCAGCATATTGTTGGGTCTTGTTCTTTGATCCATCCTGCCACTCTGTGTCTTTTGATTGGGGAGTTCAATCCATTTACATTTAGAGTGGTTATTGAGATATGGGGGCCTAGCGCTACCATTTTATGTCTTGTTTTCTGGTTTTCTTCAATTTCCTTTGTTTCTCGTCCCATGGTTTAATCTGTTCTGATGAAGAGCTGCTACTCTCTGTTGTTGTCCTTCTACTTATCTCCTCTGCTCTTGGTTTTGTAGTCCCTTTCCTTTTTTTGATTTTTCAGGAATGAGGGTTTTCCTGAGGATTTCCTGAAGAGGAGGTTTTGTGGCAATGAACTCCCTTAATTTTTGTTTATCTGGGAAAGTTTTTATTTCTCCATCGTATTTGAAGGATATTTCTGCTGGGTAGAGAATTCTTGGCTGTCGGTTTTTGTCCTTCAGATTTTTGAATATATCATTCCACTCTCTTCTAGCCTGTAAAGTTTCTGCTGAGAAATCTGCTGATAGCCTGATGGG
>NC_060280.1:90639906-90641130 GCF_021613505.1 Equus quagga
TCTATATTGCCATCTTCCAAATTGCTAATTCTTTCCTCCATATTATCGGCCCTACTGTTCAGTGCATCTAGATTTTTCTTAATCTGCTCTATTGTTTTCTTCATTTCCAGTATGTCTGTTTGGTTCTTCTTTATCGTATCAAACTCTTTTGTGACATAGCTCCTGCACTCGTTGAGTTGTCTATCTGAATTCTCTCTTAACTCATTGAGTATTTTAATGATGGCTGTTTTGAAGTCATCGTCATTTAGGTTATATATTTCATTTTCTTTGGGATTGTTTTCTGTGTATTTGTTATTTTCCTTCTGTTCTGGAGATTTAATGTATTTTTTCATATTACTTGATGTTGTAGATTTGTGCCTCCGCATAGAGATAGAGTTTAGTTGCTCCTTCCACTTGTTTCTGCTGGTGTGGTGGGGGAGCAGCTGTTTATACTGCACCCACCAGGAACCCTATCCGCAGTTGCTAACTGGGCCTGGGCCCCTCCTCATAGTCACAGTGGTCCTTTGGATTCCTTCTTCTGCCATGGGGGCCGTCACAGGGGGGCTTCAGGCTGCTGGTGCCTACTGTTGCAGCCCACCTAGATGTGCTCCCTCCTTGGGGTCTGCAATGGTGTTATGGGCTTTTCCAGCAGTCAGGGGTAGGATCACTTATATTTGCCACTCTGTCACTGTCGGCACCCACAAAATCTCACTTGTCCACTATGGGTCACAGCAGAGCTATTGGCATCTTCTACAGTCTGTGGTTAGCTCACCTAGCTATGCTACTTTTGTCCCGGTGTCTTCCAGCCTTGTGGCTGCCGTATGGGTGCTTTCTACTAGTGCTGTGCAGAGGCTTTCACTGAGGCTGCTGTGAGCCTGTAGGGTTTCCCCCTAGGCTACGGAGCCGGGTTGCTGGAACTCCACCCAGCCCCAGTCCTGTTCCCCAAGAACCTGGGGAGCCCTTTGCCCTGTCTGGGGGATAGCCGGAGATCCTGATTTCAGTGGTAGCTGGTCAGCTGCTGCCCTGCCTGATATTCTCCTCTCCGGGACCCTCCCGGTGTTGTGGATGCTGGGAGTGGCCCCTCTGCTAATGGCAGACAGAGAGTTTTGTCTGCTGCCCGGGTGGAACTCTGGAGCTTCCCCTCTGGGCCACGGAGCTGGCCTCTGGTGCTCCAAGCAGCCCCAGTCCTCTCTGAGATCTCCAGAAATCCCTTGCCCCATGGGGAGGGCAATGGCAGCTGGGGGT
>NC_060280.1:90641140-90655041 GCF_021613505.1 Equus quagga
CGGGCTCAGGTGTGTAACTCTAGAGTTTCCCTCTGTATTTAGGAGTAATTGCGGGGGGTTTAGGTAGGGCTCTGGTCACCTGTTTCCGCCGTCTCTCCTCTGGTGTGTGCTTGCTCCTGCCCTAGGTGTGTGTTGATCTTCTGGAGGCATCCGTTGGAAGAAAGCCGCTTGCAGGTACTAGGCTGTTCAGTCGGGGTCGGAGAGTTTTCACCTATGTCCACCTCCTCCCGGAGGGAAGTCCGTCTGCCTTCTGATGTACAGTCGCATGGGTCTCTCAGACGTCCTGAGATGCCATCTCAAGAATGAAAATAATTTTTAAAACAACACAGAATCACACAAAAGAAAATTCAGATTTGAACTTCAAGTTAAAATATTTGGCCATGAGATTATCTAGTCATTTTAGAATAATTTGCTAACATAAGAATTAGGCTCAAAGAAATATAGTATCCATGTACCAGAAAAAGAACTGAAATATAAAATGGTAGGTGGGCTGGAGCCAAGCAGCTCTGCTGATTTGTTTTTTGACCGTATATTGTATGATTTATTTATATGAAATGTCAAGAATAGGCAAACTTAAAATACAGAATACAGATTAGTGGTTGACAAGTACTAGTGAGTGTGAGAGATGGAATGTGAATGCTAATGGATACAGGAGTTCATTTGTTTTTGAAAAATTATTTTATTATTCTTTTTATTGCAGTAGCAGTGGTTTATAACATTATATAAATTTCAGGTGTACATTTTTATATATTTTTATTTCTGTGTAGATTACAACATATTCACCATCCAAAGTCTAATTACAATCCAGCACCACACACATGTGCCTATCATCCCTTTCTCCATCCTCCCTCCCTCCTTCCCCACTGGGGACCACCAATCCAATCTCTGTTTCTATGTGTTTGTTTCTCATTGTTTTTATCTTTTACTTATGAGTGAGATCATACAGTATTTGACTTTCTCCCTCTGACTTATTTCACTTAGTATAATAACGTCAAGGTCCATCCATGTTGTCACAAATGGCTGGATTTCATCATTTCTTATGGCTGAGTAGTATTCCATTGTGTATATATATCACATCTTCTTTATCTATTCGCCCTTTGATGGATACCTAGGTTGCTTCCAAGTCTTGCCTCTTGTGAGTAATGTGATGAACAAAGGGGTGCATGTATCTTTATGCATTTGTCTTTTCAAATGGTTTGGATAAAAACCCAGCAGTGGAATAGCTGGATCATATGGTATATCTATTCTTAATTTCTGAGGAAAGTCCATACTGTTTTCCATAATGGCTGCACCAGTGTGTACTCCCACCAGCAGTGTACGAGAGCTCCTGTCTCTCCACATAAAATGCTGCTAAGACTGATGTCAAAGAGCATACTGCCTATGTTTTCTTCTAGAAGTTTCACAGTTTCAGGTCTTAAATTCAAGTCTTTAATCCATTTTGAGTTAATTTTTGTGTATGGTATAAGGTAATGGTCTACTTTCATTCTTTTCCATATGGCTGTCCAGTTTTCCCAACACCATTTTTTTATCTTTTATTTTTTCTTTTCATTTATTTGTTTATTTTAGGATGTACATCATAACATATTTCTAATTCTGTGTAGATTAAATCACCCGAAAACTAATTATAGTCCATCCCCTCACATGTAAGCTTAATCATCCCTTTTGCCCTCTCTCCTCCCCCCTTCCCTATGGTAACCACCAATCCAATCTCCAATGCTATGTATTTATCGTTGTTTTTATCGTCTACTTATGAGTGAGATCATACAGTAGTTGACTTTCTCTCTCTGACTTATTTCACTCAGCAGAATAACCTCAAGGTCCATCCATGTTGTCACAAATGGCCGGCTTTCATCATTTCTTACAGCTGAGTAGTATTCCATCATGTATAAATATCACATCTTAGATACCATTTTTAGATAGCAGCGACATCTCTATCTAACTAATGATATCAGAAAATTAGACTCTAACTTTAAGTGTGAAAACATAGTTTATATATGTGGGTATAAAATATATATTTATAGATACAGCTTAGCTCTTGTAAAATGCACTCAAAGAGGTTTCTTTCTAAGAGTTGCTGAATGTTTCTTGAACCTTAATCTTCATTCTATATATTTTATACAGCAGATTCCAATCCAAAATCTGCAAGCAGTTTTGACTGTGATCAATATAGATGGATTTTATGATTTTATAAACACCATTTTCAATTTCAACACAATAGTTTCAGTGTCCATTTTTCTTTCACATTAGGCGATCATGCATTGAAATTATGGCTCTTTGTTTTTAATAGAATAATGAGAATTCATAATGTCACTGCCAAAGAATTAGTATGCTGTTCCATCTATCCTCTCACTAGAATGAGCGAGATTCCAACCATAATTTAATAGGTGAAGATGATGCTCTAGGTTAATACTTAATTATAAACTTTCCTCGTGAATGAATTTAATATGTTCATTCATTTATCAGTTTATTTTACCACATGATAACTCTTTCCATATGAACTTTGATTTTTAATCAACAGAGTTCTTGATATAGTATTTGAAAAAAGCATGTGACAGGATGGCATTTGAAGGTCATCCATTCACTTCAACACACTAAATAATAGGAAAAATATTAAAAGCCATAGCTGGTCTCATAAAACAAGGGAAAGGTTTCCATGTGCCACAAAAATAACTCAAACAGAGAGTGAGCAGACAAAAGCCAAAGCTCCTATGGATTTACTTCTGTAATGAAGGAGTTACTCTCTCCAGGAAATGAGCATCCTGGAAGCTAGATGTCCTAGAAGAGATTAGGTGCTTGAGGTCAAAGGAAAAAGTGGAGCTTCTATATTTGAGAAATGTAGGTGAACACGAACGTTGTGGACACTCTCTGGGCCCATGAATGTGGACTTGCAACAGCTGAAAGTTTCAGAAAAGCTGCAGGGAAGAACTTAACCAAGTTACCTTCTGGCGTGGTGACTGGATTTGTGATACAACATATCTAAGCAGCAGGAGATTCAAAACTACACTTAGGACTGGAGAACTGATTGGTGATTGGTGAAGCTGCTAGATGAGAAAACATGAGCCTATGGGTGAAAAGAGAGAGAGAGTGGAAATCCTTCCCACCCAAATAGAACCTGAAAATCAAAATGTACATAGGAAGAAAAATAATCCTGAAACAGATAATTACCATAATGAATGAACAGCACATGAGGAAGCCAGCGTGGCTGAAATAGAATGAAAGATGTGGAAAATAGTGAAGAGGAGGTAGTGTCAGCCTGACTACACAAAAGGCTACTGATAAGGGCAGAGGCAGGGTAGCCCAGCTGTGGTGGAATTTGAAAAAACCTCTCACAAGAATTTCTGTCTGTGCACAGTTTCATCACCAGCACCCAGAAAAGTGATTGACAAGAGTGTGCTCTCAATTAATATTTATTGAATGAATTAATAAAAATCAGATGTGTGTATTAGAATTCTAATGTGATTTAACACATTTATAAGGTAAGAGTAAAATATATCATTATTTTCAATAGATGGAGAAAAGAATTTGAAGAAAAAGCAATATCCTTCCATGATAATAAAAATAGTGAAGTAAGAATAGAAGAAACCACCTTAACTCAAAACAGAGCATTTCAGAAGTAATCTATATTTAATGAAATGCTCAATGGTAAAATATTTTAAAACCATTCTCTTTAAACTGAAGAAAATATAACAGATAGCAACTGACACTACTTTCATTAGAATAACACAGTGTAGGTCTGAGCTATTGAGAATACATGAACAAGTCACAAATAGAGATAAAATTAGCTCCTGGTAGAGAATGCCAAAGAATATATAGATAATTTATTAGAGAGAATAGAATGTAGCAAATTTGCTTGAACGAAAATCGCTATAAAAATATAAATTGCATGCTTTTACAAAGGAAAATTTATTTGTAAAGTGTGATTTCTAAAAGATATTTTTAACAAGCTTATCAGATAAATACTGGAAGAGATCTGAAAGCATGCTGTGGAAAAATCTATAACATTTTACTGAAGGGCGCAAAATAAGAACTAAAAATGAAGAAATATTCTCATTTTGAATAGACATACACGGCATCATAGATATGTCAATTTTCCTCTAATATCTTTATATATTGAAGGCAAGTACTGGGATTTTATTGTATTTGGCAGGCTGATTTTAAAATTTATACGAAAGAGAAATGGAGAAAGAAGATTTGACTTGACAAATAAAAACAAAGTGTAGCACTTGCCTTACAAGACATATTATGGAACAATAGTAACTAAAGCGATAAGGTTATGTAAAAGACAGAAAAACCATACCAATAAAACCCTTATCTATATGGAGATTTTTTTAGGACGGAGGAGGCATTGAATACTGTAAGACAAAGTGGCATTACAGGGAAAGAAGAGTGCAATTAAGTTAATTTTTCAGTTAATAATTCAGTTTAATTTTCAGTTAATAATTTCAGTGCTGAAATTATTGTATTCATATCAGAGAAACTAAAATTTGATTGTATCTCAAAGCATACTAAAAAATCATTCCAAAGTAACAAACCCTTAAGCTTGAAAGACGAAACGATTAAGTGTTTTGAAAACAATATAGGAAAACATCCTTATCATGTTGGAGGGTAAGTATTCCTTAAATAATATAATCACAGTACAAAAAAGAAAAGAGTGAGAAGTTCAACTATTTTAAATAAGATAATAATGGCTTAATATCCTGAAAATATAATGAACTCCCACAACTCAACAACAAAAAGCACAAAATACAATTTAAAATGGGAAAATGACTTGCATAGACTTTCCTCAAAAAAGAAAACTAGAATTCATTACAAAGGAGTGTGTGTGCATGCGTGCAAGGTATGTGGAATGAAGGTGAACATGAAGAGGTAGAGAGAACTGGGTGGTGTACACTTGGCCTAAAAAGGTCAGGGATTAGCCATCATGAATTTCTCTCTTCTATTGTCTTGGTCTTTAAGGATTTGCAGTGCCCAGGGGTCAGAATGACACTAAAAATATTTGTTTAATGAGGCACCTTGGATATTGATCTCCAAGGGATATAGAGACTATAAAGAGCCAGCCTGTGCAACCTCATTCAACAGCCCTTGCCTGGTCAAGAGCAAGCACAACTGAGGCTCCATCCAGGGATGATCTGCCTTGGCCAGGAGCCCATTGCCTCACTTGATGCTTCCTTCATTCTTAAAGGTATATCTTCTGTCTTTAAAGTCCAGGTAAAATGTCAAGCATCATTCCAAAGTGATGACAGTCAGGTAACTTGAAGCCCCTGAGTTAACGCTTTGGTGATGAGGATAGCTGTTTTACTACAAATTCATTTATGTGTAGAAATGAGGAGAATACACACATGAAATGATCAGAACCAAGCTTCCATGGGACTGAAGCCTAACTGTCTTTTGTTGACAAGTTCTCATGTACATATGTACGAATATACAACCAGCTTTCAATCTGCTAGTCTACTATTTTTGGTAAAAAATGGCAGAACCAATTTTCCTCCTGAGCAGAAATCTTCCCCTTAGCAACCATAATGACCATTCTAAAACTTCCTGACTTTGTAGTGAATTCTTGTTTTATCATGAAGAAGGGGTTTGGTTAGCTTTTCCTTTCATTTTCAGTCCTGGTTCTTGACACACTGCTATATGGAGGAGGGTTTGTATTATCCCTGTAGCTGGGCTGTGAAAACACAGGGGCAAGAGTGGAGACACAGAGACATAGCCAGCTGCCTTCCGAGTACACCTGTTTCTCTTTATAAAATTATCAGGTATTTTATGTAAGAACAACACAGAGAGTATCATAAATAAAAACATATGACCACCCTTCAACTCATTCCAGAGTTCACAAATGTTGACATTCTGCTATATCAGCTTCAAGTCTTTTTTATAAGGCAACAAAATAATATGCGTACAGAGGGCACCTCTTTTGTATCCCTCTCAGCTCTTGTTTTCTCCTTGCTAAAGACAGCACCATGTAGAATGTGATGGTATCCCCCGAATGGCTTTATATTTTATGTGTATTCATAGGCATATATGGGATGAAAGGCATAACCATAATACCTATCATGAAGGAACAGAGAAGTAAAACATGAGGTAAGAAATAGTGGATGCTCTTCGGTAATTAAAATTAATAAAGCAGGATTAAATATATCAACAATAAAGAAGAAATAAATTACATAAGAATGCCAAATGTAAATGACATGAACTCTATGGTTTTGTTTATATAAAGCTTTCAAAATACAAAACAATGCAATTGTTTAAGGACCAATAATATTAATTATAGTAAAAATTGTACAGGAGTAATATATATGAAGTTCATGTAGTGGTTCCCCTGAGGAAGGAAAAGAAGGAAGAAATTGCAGATACATGATGTAGGTGCTTCCTACATACCGGTATTATTTATTGCAATAAAATATGTAGAATGAAGATAGTGAAGAGTGTGAATTTTATGCTGTTGACTAGCAGATACCAGTACTTCATTGTTATCTCTGAATTTTTTTGGCTTGAATAATCTATAACAAAAATAAATGTACACAGATTCGTTTTTATTATGGATTATTACTTGCAAGGGTTCCAGATATATTTAAAATTTTCTAATGATGTGTACTTTATGTAATTTGAAAATATTTCTCATAGGTTTCCATTATTTTTATTGTAACATATATCTAATTCATTTTATTACTTTATTTTAATTGTTATATATTTCGTCATGTGTCCATTTCAAATGAATATTAATATCCTTAATGTTTCTTTCATTCCTTTTCTACATAATGTAGGTTCCCAGATAGAGTTTCAATGCAGAAACTCTCCCCTGAAATTTGCAGTTAACATCCAGGGATGTTCTCTCTTTCTGTTTTCTTTCTTCAACTAGCCTCACTCCATTGTTTTCTTCTGAGGAGTGAAACGTGCCAGGAGATTTCCTCATGGTGGAAAAAAAAGGAAATGTCGGTATGAGGGTCCCGTATGCTGAGTGCTGTGCTGGATGCCTTTCTTCCATTCATTTTTCATCTTTGCAACAACTCCATAAGGTTTTATGACTGTTCCCATTATACAAATGAAGACACCAGGATTCCATACAGGTGAATAATTTTCCCCTTCACAGAGGATGTGCTGGTCTGGATTAAATTCAGTGTTTGAATCTAAGTTAATACATCAATAATAAAGACTGTCATAGCCACTTCTGTCTGCTCCAGGTGATGGAGAACCACTGCTTTACATGGACACTCCTGTTAGGACACCTGATTATCTTGTAAGTCAAATAAGTCTGTCTTATTTTGTAATTCTCTGTCTTCCAAGGACCAAAAATTACTGCTATTTTAATCTATTTTTTTAATTTAATTTATTTTTTCTATTGCTTTTCATTCTTTCTCTCACTTACCTGTTTCTTTTAAATGATATGCCATCTATCATCTGAGGAGAATAAGTCCCCTTAGGACAAAACAGAGAATGCCATTTACATTTACAAAGCTTCTCCTAGAATTAATTGTTAATGTAGATGAATAGCATTTCCATGCTGGAGTCTTATGAGCTCCTAGCTTATAAGCAGCATTTTCAAATTTTTGCTCAGGTGCAGAGAATATATTTGGATGGGTGCCGTGCACCTACCACACAATACTTCATGGGTAGAGGTGGAGATTCCTTACAGGGAAGTGAAAAGATTTGGGGCATTGGGATGAAATATTACAATTTTAAAGAGGAATTATGAAATATGATTGTTGCATCAGGAATGCTAATTCTGTTACACAGAGGCATTAAAAATGATTGGTCAAGAGAGTCATCTCAGCCTTCAGATGATCTGAGCTTAGACCTAGTCTGTGCTGTGAACTAACCATGTACTTTGTATCCATGATGTTACCTTATCTTACCTAAGTTTCCCTGTGGATAAATGTAGTGACTGTATACGCTAACTCATTTATAATTTGACAAGCTCTTTGGATGTTTCTGAGGCATACCAAATTGGGGACCAGACTCTACAAGAAAGTTTTATAAGTTCGTTCTAGTCTTTCTGTTTGTTTGAAGGTAAGGAATATTTCTGAAGGAAAGATCATGTCTTATTCTTTGTTTCAATCTCAGCACTTGGCACAAGGTGGGATACAGAGCTGGTGATAAATAAAAAGAAGGATCAGAAAAGGAAGTGGATGGAAGAGGAAGTGTGAAAAATAATGGAGAGAGAAATCAGCGGAGGAAGAGATTAGAATATTCTCATGGGTTCACAATATAGAGGGGTTTTTTTTTCTTTTTATTCAAGCATTGGCTCTTAAGCTTTAGCACATTTCAAATTAATCTGGAGGGCTTGTTAAAACAGGCTGGTGGTCCTTATCCCAGAATTTATGAGCAGTAAGTCAAGTAGTACCAAGAATTTGCCTTTCTAAATAGCTCCCAGTTGATGCTTTTGCTGGCCATCTGGGGACCATTAATTTCATTTTCCTTTCACCTTAACTTTTTCATCAGATTTATCAACAACATGGAACCCAGAAATCACACAGATGTTTCAGAATTCCTTCTCCTGGGATTGACAGATGATCCAGAAATTCAGTCCTTCTTATTCTGCCTGTTCCTGTCCATGTATCTGGTCACCATCTTGGGAAACCTGCTCATCATCCTTACTGTCAGCTCTGACTCCCACCTCCACACCCCAATGTATTTCTTTCTCTCCAATCTATCTTTTACTGATATCTGCATAAGCACAACTACAATTCCAAAGATGCTGCTGAACATACAAGCCCATAATCAGGGCATCACTTATGTAGGTTGCCTCACTCAGATTGGCTTTGTCTTGGTGTTTGGTGGATATGAGAATTTTCTCCTTGTAGCAATGGCCTATGACCGCTATGTGGCCATTTGTCAGCCACTGCTGTACACGGTCATCATGAACCCCCAACTCTGCGGCCTGTTGATTCTACTGTCTCTGTTTCTTAGCATTGTGGTTGCCTTGCTCCATAGTGTGATGGTGTTTCAGCTGTCGTTTTGCAAGGACCTGGAAATCCCTCACTTCTTCTGTGAACTTGCTCAGGTCCTCAAGCTTGCTTGTTCTGATACACTCATCAATAACATCATAATAAATTTTGTGACTGGCCTATTTGGTGGTATTTCTCTCTCTGGGATCATTTTCTCTTATACTCAAATTGTCTCTTCCATTTTGAGAATGCCATCAGCAGAGGGGAAGCTTAAAGCTTTTTCCACCTGTGGTTCTCACTTCTTAGTTGTTTCCTTATTCTATGGGACTGTTTTTGGAGTGTATCTTAGTTCTGCAGTTACTGCATCTTCCAGGAAGACTGCGGTGGCTTCAATGATGTACATTGTTCTTCCCCAAATGATGAATCCCTTCATCTACAGCCTGAGGAACAGGGACATGAAGAGAGCCTTGAGAAAATTTATCAGTGGAATATCTTCTTTTCTGATATTGTTTCATCTACTTAGAGCTAGGGTTTCTAGAATGAAGCAAAGTGATAGGAATCCTAGGTGAGCCATAATGCTTGATTCCTCCTTCACCAAATTCTTCTAAAATGGCTAGATAACATAATGGCCAAGTTAATACTAAGTTAGCTTTGAAACCTTACTTTATTTTTGTTTAGGTCTATGATGTCTGACACATGATTTCAATTCTCTAAACTCAATTTCATTGCTCAGATTCTATAGTGGCAGAGCCTGAGTGAAATTTTCTAGATTTTAGTGATTTTTTTGGATCACTCTCAGAAGAAGGAAAGTTGCAGAAGGTGAACTGGACAGGGACAGTAATGAAGCAAGGCTCATATCTAGAGACTAAATTCCACCTTATCCCATGGTAACGCCATGTCAATTTCATCCTGGAATTAGGCCTATAGTGAAGTAAGGGAACAGACCTTATACACACTTTTTTAGTAATTAATTAGATTGTTCACTGGTAAATCATATCCCTCTGAAGAACATTAGCATCTGCCATAGCTTCATTGTCTATGAAACTTTCCTAATTAGATTTTCTCAGTCGTTTGAGATGATTGGGAGATATTTAAACTTCATCAGTGAGAAACCCTTCAATTTTAATAAGAAAAAGAGTCTCCAACTTTAATATGCCCAAACAATGAAGAGAGTTATTTTTCATTAAAAGGATTTCAGAGGTAAAGAAGGTATAGGAACAGGGGAATAGGGATTTATTTAATCCTCCATGTGTTGTTTTGTCCTAGGACTGGCTGTCCCCAGAGTTACCAATTGGTGGCGCCAGACGGAGATGTCATACCAGAAAATAATTCCCAGACAGAACTCTGATCATTCTTCTTTGTGTCAGATAATTATGAATTTCCCATGGAGTCAACCAGAAGATATCTCTGTAGTAGATGAATAGGGGCCCTCAAAATGATTTGTCTACATCCTATTTCCCCTAAATTATTAATAATATATGATTAAATGAGTGAATGTTGCTTAGTTGAAATTAGAGTCTTTGTAGAAGACAAGCTTGTCTTAGATTATCTGAGTAGGCTGTAAATATAATCATATGTATCCTTGTAAGATAGACAGAAGTGGAAATGACACAGAGAAAAGGAAGAAGCAATGTAACCATGGTGACAGTAATTGGATTGATACAGCCAGTATTTGATTTCCAGTATTTGATCATTTTTCCCAGCTTTATTCAGATATGATTGACATATAAAATTGTATATGATTAAGGTGCACAACATATTGGATTGGTACATTTATATATTGCAGAATGATTTCCTCTATAACATTAGCTAAAACCTCCATACTATCACATAATTGCTATTTCTTTTTAGAGTTGAGAACATTTAAAATCTACTCTCTAAGAAATATTCAAGAGTATGACACAAACTTATTAGCTATAATCATCTTAAATATTAGGTACACAGAACTAAATCTTATAACTGGAAATTTTGTACCCCTTAATCAACATCTTCCTATTTCTTCCACATCCCACCGCATGGTAACCACCACTTTGCTCTCTGCTTGAGTTTGGCTTTTTAGATTCCACATGTAAATGATTTCACACAGTATTTGTCTTTCTTTGACTTATTTCAGTTAGCAAAATGCTTTCAGTTTCATCCAAGTTGCCACAAATGGCAGGATTTCTCTTTCTCATGGCTGAATAATATTCTATTGTATGTATATAGCACTTATTCTTTATCCATTCATGCATTGACAAGCTTGACAGACACTTAGATTGTTTCCAAAACCAGGTTATTGTGAATAATGCTGTAATGAACATGGGAATGCAGATATTTCTACGGGATCCGTATTTCAATTCCTTTCGATATATACACAGATTGCTGGATCACACGGCATATTGTCATAAAGAAACTGTCCAATGCTTCTTCAGTCTTCAATAAAACACAATAAAATTTTCATATAGCTGAAGTTTTAGTTGCTACTATTTTTATGTCTGTTCCAGAATCATACCATTTTAGTTTCTATAGCTCCATAATATCTTGATACTTCATTTTGTTCCTATTTGCCCTCAACTCAAATAACCTTTCTCCATTGCTCTCACATACGAGTTTCAGAACCAGCTTCGCAAATACAATAAAATCCCAGATTTAACTTAAATCTATGAAGCTATTTGAGGAAAACTGACTACTCTATCATATTGTGTATGTCTATCCAAAATTAGATATTCTTTCAATTTTTAGATGTTCTTTAGTGTCTTTCAGTAAAATATGATAGATTTTCCCACCATATGCTTTCATATATTTTCTTAGAATTCTTTGCAGATTCGGGTGTTGTAAGTGCTGATGATGAAACTGTGAATAAAGAGAGAGAAATCCTGGTCCTCAGAGAGTGTTCATCCATGAAAAGAGAAGCAGGTGCTATAAAAGAGAGATAAGTGTGGGGGACATTGTGATGTATCACCCCCATCTTTTCAGGAAGAAATTAATTATTACCCATCTTCTAGGAGTGCCACTGACAGCCCTTCAATGTCAGCCTCTTCTGGGGTGACGTCTCAGATGAGAGCCACTGCACCTAAGGCTACTCCCCCTTCCCAGAATAACAGCAAATATAAGAAAAAGTGTAGGTGGATAATGTAAATCAAGTTAGTGTAGTGGTTTCCACATGGAAGGAAAAAATCAAAATTGTACAAATATGTGATGTGGGGTCATCAATAATACTTATTATTTATTTCAATGAGAATACCTAAGAAAAGGAAGGAGAAGAGTGTGAATTTGATAGGGTTGACTGGTGGGTATCCAGTCCTTCATTATTATTCTCTATGCTTTTTTATATACTTGCATTCATAATAAAAATAAATATACTCAGGTAGGTTAAAATATCTTAAAATTTCACATGCTGTAGACCTTGTATCAAACAATATTTTCTATTCTGGGATTTCATTGCTTGAATTGATCCACGTATCTAATTTATTTTATTACTTAATTCATTTTAGTTGCTTTATGTTCACAACAAATGAGTATTGATATCATTGATCTTTTCTTACTTTTTCTTATATATGATTAAGATCCACGAAATTTGCAATTATCATGTAAGGGAAGCTCTCTCTTTCTCTCCTCTTTCCTCAAGTTGCCCCGCAATGCTACTTCCCTCCTAGGAGTAAAACGTGCCGGTTGCTATTGTTCATGGCAGAAAAAAAAATCACAATAGAACTGTCACATTGAGGTTCCCATATGCTGAGCACTGTGCTGGCTGCTTTAAGCTCATTCCCTTCTCATCATTGCAGCAAGCTCACAAAGTTTTATGATAGCCCCCAATATACAAACAAGAACACTGAGCTTCTCATACAGTTAAATAGATTTTGCATTCACAAACCAAGTGCTGGTGCCTGCATTCAATTCAGACTGTCTGAGGCAAAGTGTTAACCAAATGGCTGATCCTCTGATGGCCACTTCTGTGTCCCTCAGAGGGAAAACCAGGGCTGCACAGGGACATGCCTGTTAGGATTCCTGGTGCTTGTGTTATCTTACAAGTCTCTGTCTTCCAAAGAACAATAAATTGCTGCTGTTTTTATCTCTCTTATTAGGATACAATCCATTTCATCTTTTCTTCAATTCAGTTTGTACTTTTGTTTCTTTGTTTTTGATCACTTATCACCTTAGGGGAAGAACATACTTAAAGATGAGACAAATTATGTAATTTTATTCTTACATTTCTGATTGTTTAAAGCTGTAGGATATTTCTGAAGAAATAAAACTGCATCTTCTTTATTTCATTCTCAGGACTTGCCCATGTGTTATAAAGTCATTGCTCAATAAAATTTTGGATGATTGAATGAGTAAAGGGAAGAGGAGGAAGGAGATAAAAGGATGGAGGGAGAAATAAGCAGAGAGAAATATTTGAATATTCACTTGGATTCACAATACAGAAGAGCGTTTTTCTAGAGCAGTGGTTCTCAAAGTTTAGTGTGTGTAAGAATCCTCTGGAAAGCTTGTTAAAACAAATTGCTGGTCATTAATTCTGGAGCTTTTATCATCAGTGAGTCTGGACTAGGGCCCAAGAATTGGCATTTCGAACAACTTCCCAGGTACTGCTGATGTGGCTTCAGGAACCATACATTTTATTTTCTTGTCACCCAATGTTTTCCATCAGATTCAAAGACAACATGGAACCCAGAAACCGAACAGATGTTTCAGAATTCCTTCTCCTGGGATTGACATATGATCTAGAACTGCAGCATCTTATCTTCTACCTGTTCTTGAACATATACCTGGTCACCATCCTGGGAAGACTGTTCATCATCCTGGCTGTCATCTATGACTCCCACCTCTACACCACATTTATTTCTTTCTCTACAATCGGTCCTTTAATTACTTCTGTTTAAGCACAAGCACAATCCTAAAGATGCTGGTGAAAATCCAAGTACAGAATCAAAGCATCAGTTACATAGGCCACCTCACCCAGCTTTTCTTTGTCCTGGTTTTTGTTGGTTTTGAAAATTGTCTCCTTGCGGCAATGGCCTATGATCACCATGTGGCCAT
>NC_060280.1:90655141-90697135 GCF_021613505.1 Equus quagga
CAATCGGGGCCTCTGGGAGGACAGGGACCTGGGCTTGGGGGTCCACTGAAGCTGCCTCTGTTAGCCGTTGTCCAAATCCGTTGTCATTAGAGCGATGCTCCTGCCTCTCAGGTCAGGGTCTGCCTGAGTGCCGGATTCACGGAACTGTGTCCTGGCTGCAGAGGGGAGGCTGCAAATGGAAGTATCTGGCATTTTCTGCTTTTAGATTGGGAAGCTGGTGTTTTCTCCTCCCAGGGTCATAAAGTGGGGGAAGCCCTCAAACTAGATAGGAGTTCAGTGCATGAGAAACCAAAAACGATGGCAGATGTCTCCTAGGAGGCCCTGTACTTAAAGTTAAGAGGAACCGCTGGAACACAACATGCCAGCAACTTTGGGAATTTCTGCTCTAATAGTTTCTATTAAAGTTGCTGCACCTAGAAAGCATGTGTTGGCCTTTGCAGTCTTCAGTGGGGTGGCCTCTACCCATCCCAATCTCTGGTTTTTATGACCCTTCCTAAGTACTCGACGAGTGTTTACGTTGAAAAGACCTGGTGTCTAAGCAGGTCTGAGTTGACTGGATGGCAGAGAACAAGAAGGGTGATGGGAGACATTGGTCCAAGGCCACTGAAGGTGCAAGTGGGACCCACAAAAGATGGACCAGTGGAACTCCGATGGCCATCAGCTGATGAATGGGTAAACAAAATGTGATCCGTATATCCATACACTGTACCTTATTGGGCCCTAACAGATGTGAAGGACACGTGCTACAACATGGAGGAACCTTGAAGACTATAGCTAAGTGAAAGAAGCTGGTCAAAGAAGCCAGCATATATGATTCCATTTATATGAAATGCCAAATTTAGGCAAATCTGTACAGACAGGAAGTAGGTTAGTGGTTTCTTAAGGCTGGAGAAGGGAGAAGGAAATGCAGCTGTAATCCTCGATTCTTTCTATTTGGTTCTTTTTACAGTTTCTCTCTATTGATATTCTCTGTGAACTGAGATGTCATCCTCTTGATTTTCTTTAGTTCTTTATCACAGCGTTCAGGCAGCCCTTGGCGCATATATAAGACAGTTGTTTTAAAGTCTTGGTCTCCTAAGTCCAATGGCTGGGCTTCCTCAGGGACATTTGTCGATTTTCATTTTATTTCATATGAATGGACTGTGCTTTCCTGTAGCTTCATATGGCCTGTAATTTTGTTGGAAACTCGACATTTGGCGTATTACAGTGTGGTCATTGTGAAGATCAGATTCTCCCCCTCCCCAGGTTTTGCTGTTGCTACTTTTGATGAGGTGTAATCCTCCTTTTGTTTAGTGAATTTTCAGACTTTTTTTTACAAAGACTGTGTTTCTTGATGTGAGTGGTCACTGAAGTCTCCTTTTGGTTATCTCAGAGATTTCTTTAAATGCAAGGATCCAAAAGAACACAGTTGGAAAACAAAAAAATCCCAACTTTCCCAGTCTTCGTAGCTGGGCCCCCTGCGTCTCTTCCTTACACTTCACCACCTACTTGCATGGAGCCCACAAATCTGCCAGAGGTGCAAACCCAGGGTCTGCTCAGGTGTTTTCTGAACGCACATCCGGCTCTGGGCATCCACATTGCACTCTGGCTTCCTGGGACATGCAGTGGCCCTTCTAAGCCTTTATTCCCCAGAAAACTTCCTCCTCAGGGGCCTCCTTTCCAGATTTTTGGGTCCATCTGTGGCTTGCCCCGGCCATCATCACTTGCCCAGGTGTCTCCCAGTAGCATAGACCTTTAAATCTTTCATCAGGTCGTGCTACCACCTGGAAAATCTTTTCAGCCTGAGGGGAAGAAATACCTGTCTGCTTCTGCTCCGGTCCCTCAGGTACCTGACAGACAGGTCACTGCCATCCAGTCACAATCACCCTATTTTGAGAACCAGGTTGATGTCTGTCCCCTGGCATCAGGGAGCCATTCAAGGAGTCTGGGCTCCATCCTCACATCCTCCACCGAACCAGGGAACGGCAGTGTGTCTGCATTAACCAAAAATGCTGCAATGTTTTACCCAAATTCAGCCACCTCATCATTCATCACTCCTCTGGTTGATGTAAGTTTTTGTTGTATTCCAGAGTTCTGGAACAGTTGATTCTGTCAGTTTGTCCAGCTGAATGGTTGCTTCAGTGGATAGACTGATTCTGTGAGCATGTTAGTCTGCCATTTTTGTTAACAGGACTGGGGAAATGTTTTGATATGTTACCCTTGTCCTATTCTCCTTCATGTTCATTTTGTTGGTGGGTGGTTTTCAAAAATTCTTCTTTCAGCAGTGGCCCTGTAGCATAGTGGTTAAGTTCAGCCAGCTCTGTTTTGGCAGTCCAAGTTCATGGGTTCGGATCCTGGGTGTGGACCTATACCACTTGTCAGCCATGCTGAGGTGATGACCCACTTATAAAGTGGAGGAAGATTGGCACAGATAGCAGCTCAGGGCTAAACTTTCTCAAGCAAAAAACAAAAGGAAGATTGGCAATAGATGTTAGCTCAGGGCTAATCTTCCTCAGCAAAAAAAAAGAAGAAAGAAAAACATTTTTCTTTCACTTTGTAAAATTTCTCTTCCATATGAATTTAAGAATCAACATAAGGGGGCTGGCCCCATGGCTGAGTGGTTAACTTCACGCGCTCTGCTTCAGAGGCCCAGGGTTTCACTGGTTCAAATCCTGGGCATGGACCTAGCACTGCTTATCAAGCCGTGCTGAGGCAGTGTCCCGCATAGCAGAACTGGAAGGACCTACAGTTAGAATATACAACTATGTGCTGAGGAGCTTTGGGGAGAAGGAAAAACAAAAAAGATTGGCAACAGATGTTAGCTTAGGGCCAATCTTAAAAAAAAAATCAACATCACAATTTCAAAAAAATTGTATTATGATTTTTAACTTTATTACTTTGAATCAAGTACTTTTGAGGAAGATGACTCCTCCAATATTATTATCATTCAGGTCTGCCTGAGCCATGAAGACTGTCTGTGTACTTTGTATGGCTGCTGCTGACGTCAGCCCTTCAGGTCGCACCTGGCACAAGAAGGTCACTTCCTGCGTGGATTTCTCCCATCCCCAGCTTGAGGGCAGAGGAGGTAGTGGGTTGCCAAATGTCTGCCAAAAGTTCCTGTCCACCTGAACCTCGGACTGTGATCTTATTTGGAAACAGAGTCTTTGCAGATGTGAGTAAGGACCTGAAGATGATGAGCTCATCCTGGATTTCGGGTAGGGCCTCAGTTGAATGACTGGTGTCCTTATAAGAAGAGGAGAGGACACAGAGACATGGAGGGGAGAAGGTCGTTTGAAAGACAGGGGCAGAGGTTGTAAATCTGCTGCCACAAACCAAGGAGGCAGGAACCGCCATGAGCTGCAGGAGGTAAGGGGGGCTTCTCTGCTGTTGGTAAACTGAGTCAATTCGAGGGCTGCCCCTTTGTTCTCGCTTAAACCATCAAAACCTAATAGTACCTTGTCTTCAAAATTGTAATTATCACGTGGCTTATGAGATGGATGTCCTGAAGAGCGTTGGCCATGCCAGATGCCATCATTTAAATTTCTCAGGTCCTCAGTTGTCACATGTTAAGTCTTCGTTTTTCAAGGTAACTCACCGAAATCATAGTCTACATCTAGGAATCAGTCAGAAATAATTTAGATATATGGGAGAGAAAACCCGACTAAAATTAACTTAAGGTAATATAACAGAATATAAGAAGAAAGAAAAGATTCAGTGAGGGAAGAAATCAGCTCATGTTAACGAGACTTGAGGAGTAGATTATGTCCAGGCACAGATACAGGCAGGATACAAGTGAGGGGGCAGGTCTTGTCCTGACCATCCCTCACGCCCACTCCTACCACGCTTTCTTCCCAGGTGGCCTCAAATCCTGTCAGCTGCTCCTGCCCTGTGACCTCACTCAGCTCCGCTTCCCCCAACTCCAGGTCTGGCAGGTAAGAACCCTGTGTGCCCCTGGCTCCTCCTCTGGTTCCAGAAAGGGTCCTGTGCCTGGATCCTGTTGGACCAGAGAGGGCCTTCAAGACTCCCTGTGCTAGGACTCGGGGTTTGGAATATGCGGATAAGCTCACACTGAGGCGTTAGAACACCCCAGTCCTAGGGTGGAGCCAGCCCCACAGCAAAGCCTTGGCTCTGGGAGGGAGCGTTCATTATGTTCAATCCGGAGGCCACTGTCAAGAGGCACAAGGCACAGTTGCCCACCTCCACTCGCTCTCTGCCCTTCTGTTTCTCAGTCCCTCTTTGACGCTCTAGAATCAGGCTTCTTTCCTCACCACTGCTAAAACTGCTCTATCTTAATTTTTCAAGGAAGTCCAGAAAATGCCAGATCCTTCCAAAACCACCTCAAGTCCTTTTCCTTCCTGAGCTAGGGAAAGAGGCCCCCCATCTCACATCTGTATCTTGACACCTTTTTCCACCAAATATTGTTCATAACATGTTAATTGAATAATTACGATGTGCCCTACACTGTGAGCGTATAATCAAGCAAAAAGGGGCTCATTCTGCTCGCTGCGATCTGGTGCCAATCAACTACAGACAAGCTAGTGGTTGAGAAGGAAAATTTAGACGATTAGCTAGCATAATTGGAAGATGGGAGACTAGTGTCCTGAAGAAGCATCTTAAAATCATACAGAATCTTGAGGCAGTTATATAGGAGAAATGGGCAAGGGAGGGGGGTTTAGTAATGTCAACCGTCTGGTGTGATGGACTTGAAGGCACCTTGATATCTCTTTCTTCTGTCATTTCTGATGGGTACCAAGGCAGAGTTTTTCTTTCTGGAGATCATCATGTTCCTGGGGAACTGAGAGAACAAAGTTGTCTTATCACAGCTGGGAGATATATGTAAGCAAGTGTCATGGAACTAGCAGGTCATGTATATCGCAAAGGCGAGAGGTGCTTAATCGTCTAGGCTATGTGCGGGCTAGAACATATTTACAGAGACGAGTGAGTCAGGGCCACAGTTACAATATAGCTTCCTTTCCCTAACATAGCTTCCCTCATGCTAACTTAAGATCTAGCTGTTACAAGTAGGAGGACAAGTTTCATTGACGTAGAACCTAGTGTCAGGGTGAAGGCAATGAGCCTGCTGCCAAGGTTCTCTCTGCAAAATGTTCTCAAAGGACCCTTTCCTTCTTAATAACCTAAAGTTAACTATTTAAAAAACCACCCAGGTAATTTTAGGTAACAGATAAGGCTGTAACAGGTAGCCTAAGCGCTAATTAAGTTATATAAAAATGTCTTATGTCTGAATTAGCATTTGGCAAAAATATGGAAGAAAAGGATGCGACATGTTAGAATAAGATATAAAAGCAAGTTTAATAAAGTAAGATTTTTATGGAGTCAAATTCATTCAATGTTAAAAAAAGCTCTTTACAGTTGGTATCATCTTTTCTTGAGCATAAATATTAGAAGAAAATATTATAACTAAAAACACTAAGTGATCCCTCAAGCTAAATTACCTCTGTCGAATTTAATATAAAAGTAAATAAAAATCATGGTAAACAGAAAGTGTGGAGTACCAGGACAAGTAAAGATCTTCTTTCTTGTCACACGAAACCCAATCTCTTACCCACCAGACCATCTACTCTTCACATTTTTGTCTTTCAAAAGAATTAATAAAGTACAATTTTAATATGACAAGGTGTCACAGTCCAGAGCAGGATTGACATTAAAAGAGGTGAGTGAAACTGAGGGCTGCTCATGGGAGCCACTTGCCCAGGGCTACACCTCTTGGCTTCTTCAGCACAAGCTTCTATTTCCATTCAGTTCTCAGAACTTCCTTCTTGGCTCCTCCCTCTCTGCCTCCCTGGCAAGCCTGTCTGCCCTCAGGGCCTCAGCCAGTCCCTCCCTTGGCCTTTTAACTTCCTGACTCTGTCTACGGATATCTCCCTAAGTTACTGGCTGTTTGCAAACCGACTGTGGGAGACAGAGACCTGCTCCTGGGATCATCTCTGCCCAATCTGAAGACCATGCAGCAGTGGGCTCGGGGCTGGTGTGCAGAGACCCAGCATCATTGTGGCCCAGGGATTCACCTGGATTATGAGGTGCAATTATTTTTAAGGTATTTGTGATATTGAAGACTTAAAAGTTCTCCTTTGGTGCTGCAGGCCTGAAGATGCTGCAGTCTCCTGGATGCACAGACTTGCTGGGGCTTCTGCCAGGTCTCCTGCC
This sequence comes from Equus quagga, assembly GCF_021613505.1. NCBI lineage: Eukaryota > Metazoa > Chordata > Mammalia > Perissodactyla > Equidae > Equus > Equus quagga. Next base: position 90,661,286 of record NC_060280.1, read on the forward strand.
GTTGACTGTACCTGACCTCATTGCCAGGATGGGAAGTTATCATTGTGATGGCCTCTGGAAATGCAGCTGGTGAGTCTCATAGGAAGGGCAGACCTTTCCCAATGAGTCCGCCCTTGGGAGTTGGCTAAATGGACTTGTCCTTTCTTCTCTGAAACCTGGGCCATCGTATTTCTTTTGAGCTTCCCCTTTGAAAACAAAATGAAATGTGAACCTTGAATAAAATGAGGGATGCAGACTGCCAGCCAGGCAGAATGTTCTCAGCTCATTTGGATCTTCCACCCTCTTCTCTTCCTGCAGAAATGTGTCTCATATCACTCTCTGCATCATAATCATCTGGATGGTTGTTAAAACTCAGATTTCTGGACTTCAACTCAACTGGGGTGCAGGTGGGGCCAAGAATTTGCACTTCTAAGTGGTCCCAGATGATGCTGCTGCTGCTGGCACAGGCATCACACATGGAGAACTAGATTTGGGGACATCGAGCTGATAGGAGTCAAGGACAGAAAGCTCAGGTCATTACCCAGTGCCACCTCCAGACATTTCCCTCCACCACCCTCCTCTGAGGATGTTCCCTCTTCCCACCCTGTCACTGTCAACTACATACATGTTGGTACCCCCCACCCACTGTCATTTGCATACAGAGATCACAGGCATCTTTGTATCCCCAAATTTCAGGTCTTCAGCGTCTCTTTGTGCTCTGCCATAGGCACACGATCACCTAGTTTTCACAGCTCCTTTAGTGACTCATCTCCAGTGAAATCACACACCTCTCAGCCCTTACATGCTCCACTCCACTTCCACACCCAAGTCCCATCTTCACTCTGATATTCTCCTGTTCATAAATAAGTAACTCAGACCCACCGCATTCCCATCACACAGACCCATCCCCAGTAAACAACCATCTTTCCTCCCCGACTCTCTTCCTTCTCTCTTCCAACTCTCCTTGTTAATCTCAGCTCCACCATCTGACCTAACACAACAATTGATGCTCCTTAGAAGTCAATCCTGCTCTCACATTTATTCCACATTCACACCCTCTTCCCATCCATTTTCCTGGCTTCACATACCATTAGTGAACCAGAAATGCCCATAGAATTAGCATAGACCCTACTTCAACCCTGAGACCCAAATACTCATCTGCCCACTCCCTACACCAGTGACAAATCTCAACTCACATTGAGCAGGTGCCAAGTTGAACCAACCAGTTCTCCAAATAATTCACCCCTCTGTCAAGGTCCCCTAAACTTACTTGTTGGTACTAATTTCCTGTCTACCCCTGAGTGTCATTCTGGACACCCTGCCACCCCACACTCATATATCAGTGAGCAATCCATCCACCCTCCTGAATCCACCTACAGATTCTCAACTTTTGAATAATTCTTGAGCACCTTTCAGATTTCCTACAAAATACCATCTCCACAGAGTGCCCTTCCCTGATCCAGCAATCAAAATAATATTACATGTTCTCTGTGTTAATGTTTTTAATTGTATGTGTATTATTATCTGTTTCTTTCGTACTGTTTTCCTCACTAAATTGGATACTCCATGAAGTGAAGACTAGTGTCAACGTTAATATTTTGCACTGCTGTATTCACTTCTTGCTTTGGCCTTAGAAGGTGCAGATATATCTATTGAAAGAAATTATTCAAACTCAAAAATTACTTTCTAAGTTTTTCAAACAAATTCACTCAATTAGAATTGAAGAATGACGTAATCTCTTTTGTGGTGTATTGCAAAAAATTATCAGTAAGATAGCAAATCCCTTCTCTGTGTAATCCATTATAAGACTCTACTCCCAAAAATCTGTTAAAAATGTAAACCTAATCAGTACACCTTTCCTTTTAAGCCCCTCATTTCTGTCTTCAGAAGATATTTTTTTAAAGTAAAACCATAAATCTCACTTCATTCCTGTTGTCCTGCTGTAATTATTAACGCCACTTCATTCCCCGACATGTCCCAGTTTAGAGGGAAAATTATTTGACCCTTCCATTTATAGAGCACCTATTATCTGCCGAGTTATGCACTAAAACCCATGATCCAGAATTTAACTTAACAATATCCCCGCCCCTGTTTATTTTAATCTCGGTGAGAGGAAAGAGTTAATAAACATAGTACTGAGTGTCTAATATAGTGTTAGGTATAACTAGGTCCTGGTAAACAGTAAGGCTGACACAGAGATAGAGAGAGCAAGAGGGAGGGATGGAGGAAGAGAGACAAGGAGGGAAGAAGGGAGGAAGAAATTCACTAAAAGCATTGATGAGGACGAGAGTAGGGAAGGACTCACTGATGACCTGATATTTGAGTACAGAACTGATTTTTTTTTTAAAAGACAAGTATATTGTGGGTTAACAATTTTCTGGAAAGGCGAACAATTGAAACAGTGCAGGGCTTAATACTACTTCCACTTCCTAGTGATGCTGTTTAAAGACAAAACAAAACAAACGTCTGGCCTAGTATCCCTGGAAAACTCCCTATACAAAAAAGTAGGGTGCCCTGAACGTGACTTAACGAACGTTAACACCTAGAAATAACTTTCAATAAGATAGCTCCTTATTTTAAAGAGCTTCTGTCTGCTCACTTAAAGAGCTTCCACAGAAGGACAGAAGATACAAGTGGACACTCTTGCCGTCTGTGTGGATTCCACACTCACCGGAATAGGCTGGCTGGGCAACCAGGTGGATGCAGGTGTCTCAAGGGCTGCAGACTCGTCCTGCTGACCCCACTCCTGATGTGCAGACAGCCTGTAGCTTGCTGGAGAAGGCAGTGACTTCTGCCTCTGATTCCCCTTTTATCAAGGAAGAGAGTGGATAACCCAATCGGGATAATCCAGAGGAGACATCCTGTCTCTTCTCAACGGGATTTGAGAAATGCCTAAATCTTTATATTGAAACACAAAAATGTCAGGTTATTGACACTGTCAGATACTGGTCATAAATGGAAAAATTTTAATACAGTTGTGTGTGGGGAGGTGGTATTTGCAGTTTCTATCAGTATTTTAATGTTTCCTTTTTCTCCCACTATGGATACCTTCTATAAAAATAGAAATAAGAAGTTTCTATGTACAAAAATGTCCATACAACTTACATTTTAATAGGAAACAATTAGAGATTGTTTAAATGATCATCAATAAAAGAATGTCCAAAGTTTATTAATATATCTCTAGAACATATCACACAGCCATTAAAAAGAAATTAATATTTTGTGCATTTACATTTCACCTAATTACCAGTAAATTTGAGATTATTCTAAGCATTTTAGTCTTTCCTTTCCCTTTGATCTAAATAATTAATGTCCCTTTACTCTCTTTACTTCACTGGCTTTGATTTAATCCATTTATTATTCCATCATTTCCTCTATAAACTGCTTAATTGTAATCATATAGAAATCTTGGATTAATTGCACTAATGGTTAAATCATAGATCCTTAATATAATTAATACAAATAGTTACTTTTACCACCTCCCACCAATTCTAATACTATAAACAATTTCAGTTTTATTTTGAACCTTCCTCACTTTTGCATTACTGTTGTCATGCATTTTAGTTCTACGTGTATTTTAATCTCCATGAGAGGTTTCTACAATTGCATCATAAAACAAAATTCGTGTGTATTTATTTATAGATTATCCTTTACTTTCCTTTTATTGCTTCCTGCATTCCTGGTTCTCAATCTGGGATTATTTTCCTTTGGACTTAGTAACTCACTCTAGTATTTTCTCTAATTCAAGGCTGCTAACAGTGAAAAGTTTCACTCTAAGTTTTCCTAAGACATCATTATTTGGTGCACTGTTGCTGCTGGATACAGAATTCTGTTTTGACATGAGATTTATTTTAGCGTTTTAAAAATGGTGCTCTGGTGATGTCTATCTTATTTTATCTATGGTTAGAAATCACCAATTATCCTTTTCCTTGCTTATTTGGCCTCTATAGTCTCTAAAATCCTTTACATTAACTTTGGTTTCCGGACTACATTATAGCTCCTTAATAGTTCCTGTGTATTCACTCTGCTTAAAGAACGTTGAATTAATTAAATCTGTGGGTTGATGTCTTTCACCATCTTGGAACAGGCTTGTGCATTTTCATTTCTGATATCAATTCCTGCCCACATTCTTTATACTCCCCTTTTGATCACACGTGTCTTGTAATTCTATGCTGAATTTTCCAATGTTTTTCTCCCTGTGGTTTTGTTGGGAAATTTGCTCTTGAACTGTCTTCCATATCAGTAAACCAGCGTTTTGCTGGAATCAATTCCTTCTTAATTACTTAAATCTTAGTTTTAGTTCTAACATAAACACAATACATAGACCGAATTTTTTAAATGAGAGAGAGCAGAGCATTCTCACAATGAGGAGAAAATGTTTTCCTTTTGATACAATAAAAGTCAAAGAGGGGTCAGACCCGTGGTGTAGTGGTTAAGTTCAGTACACACTCCACTTTGAGCCCAGGTACATGGGCTCAGATCCCAGTCATGGACCTACACCACTCATCAGCCATGTTCTGGCAGCAACCCACATACAAAGTAGGAGAAGATTGGTACAGATGTTAGCTCAGGGCTCATCTTCCTCGAACAAAAAAAGAAGAAGATTGGTAACAGATGTTAACTCAGGGCAAATCTTCCTCAGTGGGAAAAAAAAAGCAAACAGATAAGAGAAAATTATAAATTGGATCATATTAAGATATATGAGGAGCAGGTATTCATCAAAATTCACCAGACACAGAGGCAGTGGAATACCTGAGTGGGAGACAAGATTGGCATTACCTACATCTGGTAAAGTACATCAAGCCAAATTCTGTAAATAACTGTCCGATGAAACAAAAATACAGAAAACCAACTAAAAAAAGGGTCAAATTCTAGAATATTCACTCCATAAAAGAGGCTAAAAAAAATACTCTGTGTGAATCTTCTCTTACAACTATAAATCTTATGAAATTTCAATACAAATCGAGTATAACAGGCCAACTTAACTTTTAAATTGAGATATGCCGTAATTGTAAAATACTTTCAAGGCTCAGGAAGAAGAAAACAATATAACCTATCTTGTTCTTCCAACGGATTGGGAGTACATTTTTGAAATAATATTTAGATTTCTTGGGTTAAATAAAAATGTTATAAAACCCAGTTTCATCTGTTTGTATTTACTTCCTTTAACTTGTGTTCTAGGAAATTTTCAATGACGTAGGTCACATTGTTATATTTGTATTGGTCTTGGCTGGATAAAGCCACTATGTGATGTTAATTTTAGATGTCAACTTGACTGGGCTAAGTATGCCCAGATAGCCAGTTAAGCATTATTTCTGGGTGTGTCCATGAGGATGTTTCTAGAAAGAGATAAGCATTTGATTCCATAGACTATGTAAAGAGACCCACCCTCCCCAATGTGGGTGGGCATCATCCAACCTATTGAGGGCTCGAAGGGAACAAAAAGATGAAGGAAGGGTGAATCTCCTCTTTCCTCTGGAATGTCCATCTTTTCCTGCCCTTACACATCAGAGGTCCTAGCTCTCAGGCCTTTGGACTTGGGCTGAGTTATATCAGTAGCTTTTCTGGTTCTCCAGCTTGCAGATGGCAGATTGTGGGACTTCTCATCCCCCATAACTTTGTGAATCAATTCCTATAATAAACCTCCACTTCTATGTGTTTATATTTATTCTGTTGGTTCTGTTTCTCCTAAGCACCTTGACTAATACACATGGATAACAAAGTCCATAGTAAGTACACCAGAGGAAATTCCTCAAGGTGTAGGAGGCTTCCCCACTGCCAGGAGGAAGCAACTTATCCCACCCTGGCAACATATGTGTGCTAGCATGTACACATGCACCCAGCTAAACTTGAAAATGCACACAGGCTCAAACTCTCTCTCTGACTTAGTAACAGGGGTTATTTCTACATGACATGTTATAAACTCTTTGCTTTGTTTATTTTCTCTTTCCTCTCATTAAGACTCAGTCAAATGGGCATTGAGTCTGTTTAGTTTATTTCTGGATAAACTAAAACCACAGGTTTTATACCAGAACTTTGTACATAGTAGATGCTCTATAAATAGGATGGCCAAATACTTTGTCCTCCAAACTGGAACATATCAGGGAATGAAAATTGTGGTATTAATACTTATGATAGGAGAGCAGGAAAAACGTCTTAAGCTGTAATTGCTAATTTATTGCAGTATACCACTCAAAAGATGATATCTTTGCGTAAGTGTAGTTAAGTGGGTGGATTTAAAATATTTCAGGAAGCAAAGTTTTAGTGTTTGAATTTCATATGTATATAAATATATATATATTATACATAAAATATAGCTGAGGCCTTTTTGTGTACACAGCTATATGTGAACACTGCTGTGGGAAACAGAAAATCCATATTAGTCTTGTCTTCGTGGAGTAGTCAATTCAGTGAGAAAGGACTAAATATTGAAAGAAATAGATAATTTCCATATAGGTAAAATAGAAAAATACCAACAAAGAGAAAAAATGGAGTTTTGTAATTTAGGTTCCTAAAGCAGGGGAGTTCACTATGGTAAATGACAGTTTGTGTGAGATTTGAAGAGTGGTTCGAAATAATTCAAATTCAAAAGTGGAAAATATGTAGGTGGATTCAGGAGGGAGGATGGATGGTCCATTGCTATGAGTGTGGGGTGGAAGGGTGTCCAGAATGACACTCTGGGTTACACAGTATATTAGCACAAACAAGTGAGTTTGGGGACACTGGAAGAGAAGTGAATAATTTGGGGAAGTGGTTTGTTCAGCTTGGAACCCAGTCACTGTGAATTGAGTCATTGACGTCTCTAATGTGGTGAGTGGGCAGGTGGATATTTGAGTCTAGGAGTTGGTCAGATCTGTGCTGGCTCTTTGAATATTTTTGGCTCATTAGTGGTATTTGAAGCAGAGAGTGGATGGGATTGCCCAGCAGGAGGGTGCAGAGGGAGAACAGATGTCCGAGCAGGGCTGACTTCTGGGAAGCCTCAGTCATTGGGTTGGTCCTAAAGAGAAGCCAGGAAGTTTGGACAGGCAAGAGCAGCACAGTGTAGTGCTGGTGGACCCCAAGAATGAACAGGCTTTTCAAAGGAAGTTGAAGTCCAGGATGTCACATGCTACCGCAGGACATGTCAGACACACAATGAAAAGTCCACATTGGGCTTGTAAGCATAGCCAAAGAAGCATCCACAGAATGTGGATATGGGATTGGGTGGGCACTGTGGAAATAGAGGCATTGGGATGGATGTGAACTTTTCACAATGAATCCCTGGCAAGAGGAGGAGAGGGAGAACATGGCGGGTGAGGAGTATTAGGAATGCTGGATGAGGGATTGGTTTGTAGATGGTAGAGATTTGTACAGTAAGGAAGTAAATGAAAGTACTTCAAATATGGAGCTCATAAGGTCATTGAGATTGAAGGATGAGCTAAAAATCAGAATGGTTTCAGCTGAGAAAGAAATTTATTTGGTTATAACAACAGAAAAGTTGTGATAAATGAATTCCCGATGAGGAATATTTGTAGATCTGATGACCTGAGAGTGAAACAGTTCTTGTCTAGGTTGTTAACAATTTATCTGTGAAATATGAAGTAGGTCGGGAAGAAATAGAGTTTTATGGAACTCAAGAAATGGAAAGAAATTAACAGAGCATTCAGGGCATGTTAGAGAACGCACATAGGCCCACTGGTTGCTCTTGATTCTCTGTTGGGAACCACAGACTCCTCGTCTGCTCTCTCTTCGGTGGTGATCCTCAGTGCAGGTGTCAACGTGGCATGGCAGGTATTTGAAATTATCCAAAGTCAGAGGCTTACAGGGCCAATGTGATGGGAGTGATGAATCTGGGAGCATGGTCAGTGGATGATTGAAATGATGGACCACAGAAACCAAGATTGAAAGAAAGGAATAGGAAGAGAGAAAGGAGAGAGCCTTGTGATGATGTTCATACTGGAGTAAAGTGTTTTCTTGAAGGTTGGTTATTTACAGTAGAGTTCTTTATGTAAAAACAGGAACTGGAGATTTGTGGTGGGAATGTGGTGTTTGAGTACCTGATTTGTGAGGAGAATGTGGGGTTAAGACAGGATTTTGCTGTGGAGGGTATCTAAGAGTGGAACAGTGCATGATCTCATTAGAGATGGCACTCTAAAAGTAGCTACGGGGCCCTTGGATCACTGTGTCCCAATGATAGTGGGTTACTTGGTACCAGAATGTGTGTAGTTGACAATGACAGAGAAGGGGAGAGAGTAACATCCTGAAGCAAGATGGAGGAGGGAAGTTTGTCTGGATTTGACATTGGATAATGACCTTGAGCTTTCTGTCCGTGTCTCACATGGGCTTGATGATGTCCCAGAATCCCATTCTCAACATGTGGTACCTATATTAGCAGCATCAACAGCACCTGGGAACATCTTAGAAATGAACATTCTCCATTCCCACCCCAGATTGACTTGAGTTGAGGTCCAGCAATCTGAGTTTTAAAAACCCTCCAGATGATTGTGATTCACATTTGAGACACATTCTCCAGGGAGGGAAGGAGGGTGGAATAGCCACATGAACTGAGAACATTCTCCATGGATGGTAGTCTTCATCCCCCATTTTGTTCAAATTTCACATTTTATTTTTAAAGAGAAAGTTCAAAAAATATGCCCCAATTTCATGGTGGAAACACTGAACTAAAACCAAGCAGAAACCTGCAGCTCTGTACACGCTGAAGGCTGAGCAGCTGCATATTCCAAAGGCCAGGTACTAGGATAACTTCCCATCCTGGCCGTGAGGTCAGGGGCCGTCAGTGGGAGGAGACCTTGGAGAAGACCCGGTGAGTGTATGGAGAGGAGAGACTGCAGGGCCTCCAGGCTGGCAACAGCGAAGGAGAAGTCTTAAGTCCTTCCGATTCACAAATACCTTAAAGATAATTGCACCAGGTGGTCTAGGTGAATCCCTGGGCCATGGCTGGAGCTGAGGGATCTGCACACCAACCCTAGCCCACTCCTGACCAGTGTCCATATTGGGCAGAGATGAGTCCAGGAACGGGTCTGGGTGTCTCACAGCCCCTCTGCAGGCAACAGGCAACAGGCAACTTCTGGAGATATTAGGAGACAGACGTTGCAAGTGAAGAAAAGCATGGGAAAGACTGACTGTTGGCTTGAGAACAGAGGAGATTGCCAGGGAGGCAGAGAGAGCAAGGAGCCAAGAAAGGCACCTGAGAACACGGTGAGGAAAGCGATATTCGTGCTGAAGGAAAGGAGAGTGGTGCAGTGAGAAATCCACCAGGAGACAGCCTTGACCCCCACAGCATCTCTTTGTAACATCCATCATGATCCTTACCTTTCATGGGAAACCTCGATTTTTATTTACCATGATTTTTCTTCCTGTTTATATTAAAATCAATAGGATAATTGAGGCTGAGGAATTAGTGTTTTGAACTTACATTTGTTTTTTCTACACTCAATGAACAGATAATACCTACTCAATGAGATTTATCTCTTAATGTGATATGAAATCTGATTTCATAAATTATGATTTTGCATCTAATTTTAACAAAATCCTTCAGCCTTTGTCACATGTTAATTCAGACATAGGTAATTTCTATATCATAAATTAAGTACCTCTGATTTGTTCCTTGGCAAACTTGTCTAGCTTTGATTTTGGAATCTTAACAATGACCATGCCCAGTGGGGCATTATTTTCCACTTAGAGAATCTTGACAGCTGGCTCAGTGCCTTCATTCCCACACTAGATCTGGAGATGTGGAAATGCATTCACCTTGCTCGCAGTACAGAGCACATAGTACTTATTCAATAAACATGAGATAAATGAATAATCAGTGGCATCATCAGGTCATTCACAGAAGCCAGACAGACAGAGCTTCCCCAAGTCAGGAAGAAGAAGCATTCCTTCATATTTGCAATGTTTTCATTTTTAACATTGTAATGTGAACAGTGATTATACTATTTTTATGAAAATTGTCTTCTGAAAGTTTTCAAAAATCTCCAAATCTCAGAGTAGGGAAAATCAACCTCTGTGAACCTGTCACTTGCATCAGAGATTGTCAACTCATAAACCATCCGGCTTTATCTTTACACCCACCGCCTGGAATTAGCCAGCTGTAGATGCCGAGAGCACATCATTTCAGGTGTAAATATATCAGTTTCTCTTACAGATGAGAGATTTTTGGGACTCAAACACAACAAAGTTATCACACACAAAAGTAAAAATGTCATTCCTATAATCAACTATCTAGTCAGCCTCCAAAGTCTCCCAGTTTTCTCCGGGTTGTTTCTTGGTTTTACATTTTATTTGAGTCAGGATCTTAATGAAACCCTTCATTTGCAATTGGTTGATCTGTTTCTGAAGTCACTTTTCATCTCTGTAGTTCATGCATCTTGGGCTTTGGGTGAGATATGTGTGTGTGTGTTAATGTGTCTACACCAATATGTGAATTATTTCTTTCCTGGATGGCTGTGCCCTGTTGGGAAGGGCCTGGGCTGCCGGAAGCGGGATTTGTACTCGGCTTCTGGCTGAACTGAAAGGGCCTCCCAGGGTGACACTTGCAGCCTTCAGAAAGGAGGAGGAAGAACTACCAAGGAATTCATGTGGCCCTTGTCTTACAGTGTTTCAGGGGATGACGTTCAAAATGCCAGGTGATAACCCTGTAGCTCCTGGTCATGAGGCGGGTTCTCAGGGTGAGCTCAGAGCAGTATCAATTCACTACCCAGATGGGAAGCGTTTCAGTATTTGAATTGGTAAGGTTGTGTGTGTAGGCCCATGTTCATCAGTTTGGTGGCATTCCCCTGCTAGACCCATCTCTATACTGGCACCTCTCATGCCTTATCTTTCAAAACTCCCAACAGGAAAGTTTCACATCCCCATAACACATAACCACATAACCACAGCACAAGACTGGGGAAAAGAACACAGCCATCCTGGGGGCTAGAAGCTCTATAGGATTGAGCCCAGATGACCCTTTAGGTTAAGCTGGTAACAATAAGACTGAGCGTGTAAACTATTGTTTGTCCGAGAGCATGAACCTCAGAACCACATGGGACCCTGGGCAGCAAGGGAGAGTGTGGGTCATGCACTGCCCAGGATTAAGGTCCATTGTCCTGGGCAAACCAGAGCTCACGGCTGATCCATCAGGCCTGGCTAGGTAGGAATGGCCACGTTGTACCTGACAGAGAGGCTGGGGCCTTAGGGAATTTCTGCCCAAAAAGAATTGTAGAAGGAAGTGCAGGGATGCTGGAAATCTAGTTCACAGGGAGCAGTGATGCTTATGCAACAAAGCCCTGTTGTAGCTTTAAAAGCTGCATCACAAATCTTTCCCTCTGGATAGGAAACAAGCAGGAAAAGGACTTCCAAGGTCATGGACCAGGATCCCAGGAGGAGTCCAATCCAGGTAAAGGGTGAACAGGGAGCCCCTAGAGGCGGCCTGCAGAGGGATGTCCTGCCTGCCCTTAGTCCGTCTGCAAATGCTCTTCCTCTGGCCTTGTCCTTTCCACATGCAAAGATTTATCTGTTTACATTTTTTCCCCATTTACTGTTAGTGCAATTCCAGAGATTCATTAGAAAACTACACGTTCCAAAACTTGATCAAAAGAAAGCTCCACAAGAGAAGCAGAAAACATTCCTTCTTCTTCAAAAGCTGTAGAAAGGCAGCCACTGTCCCGGGGCAGGACATGGTCCTGGCAAGTGCCATCTGAAAGACCCACATTTCTGTGCTGGTTGCTCTGCTGGGAAAGTACCTCCGGCCTCTAAATCCAGGGGGATCTGAGGGGCTGTCTCCGCTCCTGGCCCAGGGGAACCACACTGAAACGAACCTGTCCTCTAAGGAAGGGGGACTTGTGGGGTCCTTAACTTGCCAGGGAGGGGGCTGGCCTTCCTCCCTTGTCCCACATACAATGAGCTGTGACCGTGCACCAGTTCTTAATTCAAGGAGGAAGGTGAGGTTCTGTGTCTCATTTATATGAGCACAGGAGGTGAACCACACCACAACTCCCAGGCTGTAACAGAAACAGGATTTTAGTATAATATTCAAATCTGACACTTACTATTAAATTATATTGCTCTCCCCAATAGGCAAATAGACACTGGGGTAGAGATGTCAGGGAGCTGGAGGGGGGTCGTCCCCTCCCCTTTGGGATTTAGGCAAAACCAGGAAAGAGCTTACGATGTCCTCCTTCACATCCGGGTGGGAAGAGCTGGCCTGGTGCACCCCGAGGGTCCCAGCCATGTCCCTGCGCCTGAAGAGGCTGAGCTTGTGGTGGCATCTAGAGTGTGATGGCTCCTTGCCAAGCGCATGGCAGCTGAATAGAATAAACAGGCTATTTTGGGGTCCCTCCCTGAGATGCATGGCCCACCTCCCTGCCCCCACTGCACTCTGTGCTCCAAACCCGGTGCTGAGTGCTCAGTGCATCCACAGCACCCCATTCGTCTGACATTGAGCTACCGTAAAGCATCACCCATACCAGAGGGGGCAACTGAGTCCCAGTAAGGAGAAGGGAGTGGCCCGTCACAGGACTGGTCAGCAGGGGAGCTGGGATCCAGGCACAGACTGAGCCCAAAGCTTTATGAGCCCCTGGATTCAGTCCCTGCGGTCCCGACACTCACTCAGCCCCAATCTTGAGGATGGCCGGTTCTTCTTGGTCCTGAAGAAGCCTCGCATTTTGCTCACCTTCATGTTTGGGGGCTCCAGCTGGCAGGACAGGCTGTAGCTACAGGACAGAGTGGACCTGTGAGCTACCAGGAGCCACACCTCAGGTGTCCCTCCCAGAGCCAGTCAGCAGCTGGAGTCTTGGTTCGCCAGGGGTCACCAAGCAACAAGGTCTGGGGCTGATCAGGGAGCCGTGGGCACTTGGTCCAGAGCTGGCCTTCAGAGAGAGTCTGGCCTGCACTCACCCAGCTCCTGAGCACTCACCTCTCTTCCTCACGGAGGGGCTCCATGGCCTGGAACCAGGCCCCAAAGTGCTCCTCGGGCTGCAGGTGGCATTCATTGGCAGCCTCCTGGAGCAGCTGGATCCTTTTAATGACCTTGAATTTCTGGGAGGAAGGACAGGATGCAGACAGGGCCTGGGGGAGAACCCAGCCAGGAACTTGTGGGTAGTGAGGAGCTGCTCTGGGGTCTTTGCTCATTGGGAACCCTCCTTCCCTCCCACTCCATTCAGGACTTGCCTTTTCTCACAGTTGGGTTGAAATAGTTCCTCATCCAGGAAGGTGTCCTCCATGTCAGCCCCTCCTCCCACCCACCAATGTGATGGGATCCCCAGCTGCCTGTATCTAACTCTCCCAATAAAGATAAGACCCAAGGGATGAGGCCAGAGAAAGTCTTGCAGGGGAGGTCTCTGATTTCCACAGCCCCACCCTCCCCACATCGAGGGCACGGCTGCTCACCTCACTCCATTTCTGGAAGGTCACCGTATTTCCCTCGAAGGCAGACAGCCAATGTCCATCAGAAACAGCCCCCTTGGCCCATGACTAGCCCCCAGCCCACCTCTTCCCAGGTTGCAGGACTGCCAGGGCCCAGCAGAGGGCAGACACTGCCACAAGGAGAGCCTGAACCTGGGCCAGGCTCTGGGCTCCAGCACAGGGGGGACAGGGTCACTGAGGCCACAGCTCTGTAGCTCCAACCTCTCTGATGACAGACAGGGAGACTGAGCCCTCAGAAAGGAAGGGACAGCTGGACCACGGATGTGCTTCCTGACTTGCAGGGGCTGACTTCACTCCCCCAGGGGCGGGGCCTGAGGGAGAGGCTGAGTCCAGCTCTGACACCACCTCCTGCAGCTCTGTAGTCAGGCAGCTCTGAGCTCCCCCAGCCCAGGGAGCCTGGAGGGGGGCTTATGCAGAGCCTTGGGTCTCACATTGCTAAGATGTGCCTGAGGCCCCAGCTCCAGGGGCGGCCAGGAGGTTCTCAGGAGAGGAGCTTTGCCAAGTGCTGAGAGCTCAGGGCCCAGTGCAGGGCTCTCGCCTCCCAAACCTCAGGATCCTGTTCCCTGTTCCCACCTCCATGCTCACGCTCCTTCAGATAATCCTCCATCTCAGTGTCCAGCAGCTGCAGGTAATCGAGGAGTGAGCCCAGGAAGGGGACGACACCCTGAGCCATCAGGGTGGGAATGGTGATGAGTCCCGGCTTTCATGAGCCCCCATGGGATCCTCCCCCCAAAACCCTCACCCCAGCCTCCTGCCCACCCCAGACTCCCACATAGAGCAGCCCAGGACCCTCAGCAGTCTCCCCCAGGAGCCCCCTCCAGGAACACCAATCTCCCCTGTCACCTCCCAGGCTTGGCTTTAGGCAGATCCCAGGGATTGTGGTCCCTGCTCCTCCCCACCCCAAGTCCCTCCTGGGCCAGCCCTGCCAGGCCTCCTCCTGCTCACTTCTAATGCAGCTGGTTCAGGCTCTGTGTGGCCAGGAGCTGGGCTGGAGGAGGAGGGGCCCCTCTCTTGGTGGAGGCCTCCAGCTGTGAGGGTGGAGCACCCTCTCCTGGAACACATGGACCCCTCCTCCCCACCACAGGCACCCTCACCTGCCACTGCTGCCTCTCCTGGGCTATCCAGGGATCCATCTCCAGGGTCTCCCACAAAGAGGTCGCTTCCTGCAGGGTCAAGGACAAGGTCAGGGAGGCCATGCTCCCTTCCACATGTGTCCCAGGCCCTTGATCTTGGACCCTGGACCTCTGGTGTGTGTGGCTGCTCCCTTTTCCAGATGCTCTGATTCTCGATCAGTCCCAGCTCCAACACTTGCTCCTCTGTGGTCTCGGGCCTGCCCAGGCCCCTCAGCCTCACTCCTCATCTAGAAAGTGTGAGGAGAACTCCACCTGCCTCCCAGGGCCTCCTGAGGACTCAGTGTCATCTGACTGTCATCACTGCTCTCCCCTCACCCCTCGAGGAGGCGGCGGCACACAGCTCCTGCACATTCCTCTCCTCCCTTGAACCTCATCCCCCGTTTGTGGGGCTTGTACCACAGATCACCTCCCTCCACGTCCCACATGAGGAGACCGAGGCTCACAGAGGGGCTTGACTTGCTCAGAGGCCCACAGAGGAGAGACCCCTTCCCCTCCCAGCCAGAGGCCCCGTCCATCTGCCTTCACCCCACCTACAGACACACCTCTGAACAAGGTCATGTCCTCTGGACTCTCGGGGTGTGAGCAGACCCTCAGCCAGGCTGAGCCATGGATGACAAGGGGCAGGGTGTCTCAGAGGGCCTGTCCAAGTGGCATCTACCTGTCCCAGCCCCCTGGGATTCTCTGACCCCAGGCTATACCTGAGGCCATGCCAAAGGCCTCAGCTCCCTAGGATCCCTCAGGATGTTCCCCTGAACACAACTCTCTTTTCGTCCACTCAGGAAGGTGACCCCTAGTGCCACATCTGAGTGACAGTTACAGGGTGACCAGGGCACTGGTTGATGGTGACATTTGCTTCCTTTTGTTCTTGGAAACTTCTAACATCCAGTCAGGAAGGTCCACGAAGAATCTACTGGATCCCCCGATACTCTCATTGCCATCTGGGGCATGTGCCCTGCCAACAAGGCACCAAGTGAGAACCCCACTGGGTATGTCAGCAGTGACCACTATCAGGGCACAGTGGGGAGTCCCAGAGAGCACACAGTTCTGTCCCAGGTCCACCATTCATCCCATGCTGGGCAGCGCCCATGTCCACCTGGCCCATGGGACCACACAGTGCCCATCCCTGGGGCAGGCAGGGTGCCCTGTCCTTGGACATGCAGCAAAGACAGAAGGAGCATCAGGGGCCTGGCTTCCTGAGGACAGACAGGGCTGCTTTAGGAAGAAAAGAATCCCCACCCCCTCCATCCACCCACAGCCTGGAGAGAGTCAAGTGCCGGCTGATGGACCCACATGGGAGCCAGAGACCTGCTCATCCTGCTGGCTCCTCTCCCTCCTGGACAGTCCAGCCAACACCTCTGGGCCCCATGACCAAGGCCTCCTGTCCCTAACTGCCCCCACCCGTCCATGCAGCTAACACCTCTCTTCCTGTCAATCAGAACAATATAGATGGTTATTCCTCAGAGAAACTTTAAGGGAAAAACCCAGCAAAGCACATCCTGCCTGCTCCCTCCTCCCCTCACCCCTCCCCTCCTTCCAGATCTGCAGCCTCCACTCACCTCCATGAGCAGCTTCCTGCTCACCCGCTGGTCCTTGGTGCACAATTTTGTAAAATTTTTGAGAGCTCTTCCCGAGGGGGGAAAAGGAATGAAAACCTGTGCAGTGGTTTAAGGGTAAATCCTTGTTTTTGAAAACCCAGAATATCCAAACATCCTGGATAAGCGTTTTCCCTGGGTCCTCTGAGCCCTGGGGTCTCCACAGGACTGGGGAGGGGGCTCTCCCGGTGTCACCTGGGCCTCCATTCCTGTAACTCCTGAGCAGATGTGTTTTCAACAGTCGTGGTTTCAGCTGGACGGAGAGTTCTGTTGCTGCAAAGCAAATACTTGAAAATCTTCAATTTGCCTCAACCCAGGACCTGACATTCAGGGACACTGATTCCTGAAGCAGAAGCCCCCGGCCTAAGTTTCCAGAGAGACTCAGAGTCCGCCAGCCAGGTGAGTATCTGTCACCAGGGTTTGCTGTCTCCCAGGTGGTGCCAGCTTACTCAGGGGGCAATGCCAGCACTATGGGGGGTGTCTGGTCTTCCCAGGTGATGCTCACATGAAGAGAGGCCTACCCACCTGGAAACGTGTCCCCATGTCTTTTTGAGCCGATGGATCGTGCAGCTCTGCAGAGCAGAGAGGATGGCACGCAGTGAAGCAAAGTTCCTCAGGCCTTGGCACTCCTGGGGAAGGGAAGAGAGTGAGCTGGTGAGGAGAGCTGGAGCCCTACTGCCTCTGGCTTTAGTCCCCTCATGGACATCTCCTGTCTTGGATGAGACACATGCTGAGGAACCCAGTGAGGGCACCCCTGGGACCTGATGAGTAGCATTCCCAGGTTGGAGAATTTGAGCTCAAGCCAAGGAAGGAGCCCAGGAAGAAGTGAGGTTCCCACGCTGGCACGAGGAGTCAAGGTCAGTGAGGCCCCGGCAGGAGGGGCCTGGGGACTGTGCAAGGGCTCAGAGCACAGACTTCAATCCTGAGAGCTGAGGAAGGAGAAGGGGCAGTTTCCATGACTCCAGAGAGGGGCTTCCTGGGCCGCCCAGAAGGTACCTTGGACACGTGGATCCAGAGCTCCACCACCCTGGCCCTGTCCTGGGCTGTCATGCTCAGGTCCCCCAGGCAGGTGGTGACAACACAGTTGACCACTGTGATAAACTGGGTGATGGTGGCACGGATGGTGCATGCCAGGTGCTCATTGCCCCTGTTGTCCCATGGGGACCAGATGGAGTCTAGACAGTGGTGGGGGATCACTTTCTTGAACAGCTCCTGGGGAGGAAGAGAGTGTCACCCAGCCCTGTCACATGCCTGCTCCATGTCCACAGTCCACAGTCCCAGGCAGAGTCAGTGGTCAGAGCTGGAGCTCAGGAAGCTGAGGATGTGGCCTGGGGCTTGTGGGGGTCCCTGGGTTTTGTCTATGCCCACTGAGGGCACCCAGCACAGGATGACCCAGGACCAATAGTGTGGGGAAGGAAAGTGGCATTCGCTCCCAGCCCAGTCTCACTACTCCAGGCACCAGAACCCCGCTGATACTTGACCATCGCAAGGGGCATCGCCCACCTTTTCTGATCACCCTGGGGCCAGACTCCTCGTTCAGATGTGCAGTCCTCCCCAGGAGTGACAATCACAATCTTTGTATGTTTGTCTCCCAGGTAGTCATGTACTTATGAGGTGCCTAATAATTGCTAAGGCTGTTGATGCCTCCTGTGCAAATGGATGACCCACCCAAGGACCTGACAGCCCTTCAGTGACCTCCCCTCCCCTGCCAAAGGGCCAGACTCTGCCCACCTTCCTCTCTGTTCCGCCTCATTCGTCTGCACAGCCGCTATGCCTGGCAGATGCTCTTTTGTCCATGTCTAGTGTCCACATGCGGACAGCACAGGCTTGGGAGTTAAGAGGTTGCCCAGGGCACATGTGTGTAAGTGGGAAAGCTGGGATTGGATGTAGGACATGGGATTCTGGATCAGGAAACAGCAGGTCTTGGGCCTCTGATGGCACAGGGAAGGCCGGCCCCACCTGCCCTGAGAGCCCTGCTGCTCACCGCATCCATCAGTGTAAATTGCTCTGCAATCAGCTGGGGAGGGAACTCCAGGAAGTCAGGCTTCTGCTCCCACAGCAGGCTCTTGGTGGTCACAGCCTGGGGGCAGGTGGGCTCTGCGGCTGGATCAGCTATGATGTAATCTCTCCAGATGGAGGAAGTGTTCTCCCTGGAGACAAGGGTCCAGCGGGCTCCAGCTGGATCTGGCACTGGGGCTGGAGCTGTTGTTGGCATGGCTCTGGCCCTGGGGGGACTGATGGAGGTGACACTTGCTCCAGCTCTAGCACAGGTGGTAGAACTAGAATTGGAGTTGGCCCAGGCCATGGAGCTGGCCCTTGCTCTGGCTCTGGAGCTGGTGGGAGCTCTGGAGATGGTCCTGGAGCAGCATAAAGAAAAAGTATCATCAAGTAGATGACCTCCCCTGAGTCTTTCCAAAGACAGGAAGGACCCCACTGCCTTAAGGGAACCCAGCCCGTGAACCCCCTGCAAATCATCTTCCCAGACTGCAGGGCCCTCACCTTCCAGCTCTGCCTCCACGGGCTCTGGAGGCTCCAGCTGGACTGGGAGGAGGGAGGCGTGGCCCTCCCACTCTGAGGTAGGCGAGCTCATGTGCACACGGGCCAGCTTCATCTGCGAAGAGACGGCACTGGGGGAAGGCATTGGGCAACAGAGTCAGAGGCCTGGTCTTTCCCTCCACACTGCCCACTGAAGGCACCCTTATTTGGTCTGGGCCCCTGTGCCCGCCCATTCCCATCCAGAGGAGAGCCCCAGCCCAGTCCCGCCTGTGTGGCTGTCCTGGTGGTGGCAGGATGGCTCATCCAGCAAGTTGAACACAGAGTCTGTTGTGAGTCTGTTCTTCCCACTGTCACTCTCTTCCTGAAGGGCTCGGACAAGGCCCACCCCAGCCCTCCATGCATTTGTGCAACTGGACTGAGGACTGAGGCAGATGTGGGACCATGTTGCTCACACATCTCCTGTTCTGGGCCTGCTGGAGGTGGTCCGAAGAAGTGGATGTAGAGAAGGGGAGGCAGATCAAGATAGGACTGTGGTGGGGATGGGTCTCTAGGGGACAGCCCAGCCCAGCCTCCATTCAGGTTCCCAGGGGTCCTGGGACCCATCTACAGGTATTTGAATCCTGACCTCCTGGAATGGAAGCCATCAGACCTCAGCCTTCCAATGAGAATCAAAACATGTGTGAGATGCAGGGTTTTGCCAGCCTGGCCCCAGCCACAGTCCCCCATTTCCCCCAACCCTGTTCTGTAGAGACAGGGTGCTCTCCTTCTGGACCCAGAGGCCACTCATTTTATTACGGCATCCTATAGTCTGCCCTCCTGGTTTTGATAATGGAAGATGCCTCCGGATGTAAAGGTGGTGACGAGAGCATCATTTGGGATGTGCGATGGATGACAGGACCTGCGAATGATGTCTAATGTGACTGTTTGACTCTCAGATTACAACTGAGACATAGGGGTTGTATCTGTTGGACACCTGGATTCACTGAGTTATGCTAAGTGTCTCCAGAAATCCTGCACTTAGTAGGTGCTTCTCATACATGGTTGAATGAATGAAGTCCAGCCAGAAGCATCCCAGATGTCTGAGTGGGCCTGGGGCCCCTCTGTTCCCCAGACATCCTTAATTGGCCCCACCAAGCACAAGGACCAGGACCATCTCTCTGGATTCTGAAACTCCTTGACATGTTGGTGTCCATGTGCTTTGCCAAACTCAGAAAGACCACATCCCAGAGACGGGTGAGACAGACTACTTTCCATGAGGAAGAACCAATAATAACCATGAACAACCACAGCTCACCCCACAGCCCCATTTGCAGAGCCAGGCACCAGGTCAGCACCCACCATGGCTGATCCCATTAGTCCCTCCAAGAACTCCATGAAGTTTATCCTCTCCCACCCCGCTTTTCAGAGGAGCAAAGTGAGGCTCAGGGAGATGCAGTGACATTACAAGAATTACAGCTGGCAGTGGGCAGTCACCCAGTAAACAGCTGGTCCAGGACCTGGTGGGATGTGTTGAAGGCCGAGTAGTTGAACACAAAGGTGGTGACATTTGAGATGTTTCTACCGAGGAAAGCTGGTGCCATGGACTTTGTCAGTCTCCATCAGGTCTGCTGGAGGCACCGCAACCTGCAGGCCTCATTTAAATTCACAATGGGGTCATCTTCAGTCTGGGTGGAAAGAGGAGGGACACAAAAACAATCAGTGGCATCACCGTGAACCACTAGGAGGATGGAGGTTACTTTCTTTCTGCCTATGTAGCTGGTGGGGAGGAGGGGAGGTCGTGATTCCTTTGGGAGTGGGACTGTGGGACACTCTAGTGAGAAAACACTGGGAGCGTCTCAGGGGAGTCTCAGATTTGGGTCTGGATTCTGGTACTGCCTCGGTCATCTCAGGGTCCTGGGTGTGAAGACCCCTCTGCACTAATGCAGAGAAAAGACCCGGCCCGGGTCATTGTTGGTGGCCTGGAGCACCCGCCCCCTGTCCAGGGAGATGGCATAGTTGAAACCATTCACTAACTATGTGACCATCTTGTGGGTGCAGTTCTGCAAACACAGTGCCCGGGAGAAAGACCAGGAGGGATCAGGGGCCTGCCTGGACCTCACCAGGGGGATCCCGCACCACAGATCAGGCTCAGAGGGGCACCTGCGTAGACCTCCAGCCAGGGCTGGAATGTGATGACACCTGGTGGGCTTGGGATTCACATAGGGATAAAGGAGCTCGGTCCCCAGCACTCAACTTCCTACCCTGCCAGCCAAGATGTGGGGTATGAAGATGACCCATTGCCAGACTTCCAACATCTCACTACCTGCTCCTACCCGGGATGTGTCCCCCCTCATCCCCACCTTTCCTAAGTGCACCTCCCAAACACACACACACACCTTGAGCATCAAGGGGTGTGGGGCTGGCCAGGTGGGAGCACAGTTGTGACCTGACCTGGAGTGGCCTGCCCTGGGTTGCCCTGTGTTGCCTGAGGGTTCCTCCTGCCAAAAGGCCAGAGGTGTTAGAGGTGAGAGTTGAGTCAATGTCTACAGTGGGTAAAAAGGCTCTCGTCAGATTTCTAGAAGCCAGAGCTTCGGAAAGTTGGGGCACAACATGAGAACATCCTGCTCTCTTGAGTGTCTCCATTCAAGTGAGCTGGATGTGAGGCTGTGTCTAGAATGTGGGTGCCTGGTAACCAAAGTTCTAAGTTCTGTTGGGGTCTGTCACCAAAGAAGTGAGGTCACTTCTCAAGGTTCCATTATCTGGGCCCCTTCCTTCAATAAGACCCACCCATAGCCCCCTCTGGGCTGTTGACTGCTCATCACCCTTGCCCATGTCATCTCCATAATTGTACACAAATATCCATCACTGCCCTCCCCACAGCACTCTGGGAATGGGACCAGGGCCCTAGCTTTGAGGAGACACAGCTGAGTTCAGACCTCTTTTTTCCTACCAATTCTGAGTCCTGGAAAAGCCATTTGTGCCTCTCATGGCCTCCCCAGTCTCCCAACCTGCACAGTGGAGATGGTGCTAAAACCAATTTCCTAGGCACATCATCAGATGTATATGTGATAATACCTATAACTTCTGTGGGTTAGAGTCACATGTGTCTGATACAGAAACTTAGAGATGGAAGATGGAAGATTGGGACACTCACTGCCCCCTGGGCCTCATTTTCAGGTCTGCACTTTTCAGGGGTTGAAATTAGAAGAAATTCATATATTGTGATCCACTGGCAAAAGTTTCCCATGGTCTCCTGTTTTACTTAGAATCAGACCCAAGTGCCTCATGGCGGCCTGTGTGTGGGGCAGCCTCCACAATGGCTCCCAATGCTCCCTGCCTCCTGGAGTGCACGTCCTTATGTGACAACTAAGTGGTTAGTAACTGGCTTCTGATCAACAGAATGCCCCCAAGGTGATGGGATGTCACTTCCAAGTTTTAATTACGAAGAGCCTGTCACTTCCTTCTTACAGGCCTTCTTGGATTCCCTCATTCTCTCTCTCCTGTTTGCAGCTCTCTCTCTGTCTTATCTCTGGAACTGAGAGAGCAAGCACTGATGCTTTCAGTTGCCCTGTGTAGAGGCTCCATAGGAGAGAACTGAGGGGGTGCCCAGCCAACAGACGGGCAGGAACTCAGACTCTCAGTCCAGATGAATCCTGACAACACCCATGTCAGCGATCTTGGGTGGGAGTCCTCCCCCAGTTGAGCCCTGTTGAGACCCCAGCCCCTGCTTCATAGAAAATTTGAAGCTGAGGCACCCAGCTAAGCTCTGCCTGATGCCTGGCCCACAGAAAGTGCAGGATGTTAACTATTTGTTCCTTATGGGTGGAAGGTTTTGGAGCAATGTTGTCATAGAGGAACAGAAACTAACACAGTCCACCATGTCCCACGATCTGGCCCTATCACCCTCCTCTCTCTTATCAGGCTCTCTCCAGCCACACCTGCCACCTTTCTGACCTCCTCTGGTCAAACTCACTTCTTCCTGTGAATCTCTGCACCAGGGGTGCCTTCTCCCTGACATGCTAACTGTTCCCAGATATAGGCAGGGGTGGCTTACACTTGTCATTCTGGCTACAGCAAATAATCACCTCAGTGAGGCCTTTCAGAACCTCCCAGCACAGTCTCACATCCAGAGGTGCATGACGTTATTTATTTTGTCTTGATCACATTTAGATAAAGTTGAGTCCATGAGGAAGGGCTGTCTGCTTTGTCTGAAGCAGATGCAAATCCTGGTTACACCAGGCACCCAGGTTGAAACACCACCAGATCCTGAATTCAGTTACTGCTGAGATCCTCCCAGCAATTCGGTAATTCACTGGTTCTCCTGAGGTCACCTTTCCCCTGAGACCCAACTCCCAGCCGGCCCTTGGCTTATTAGATGAACAATGAGATTTTCTCAGAGACCTCCCAGCCAGGACAAGAAATGTTTTGAAATGTTCTCTGTATTAATTTTTAGGAAGTGGGGATGCTGGCAGAAGTAATTTGGGTGTGTATGTACAATAGTTTCTCTATAGGTATTATTCAGACAAAATAGTGTGGCTATGGGATATATCAAGAAAATGGATAAATTGATCCAATTTTTTCATGATGTGAAGTCTTTAGAGATTAAATATCATGGTTAAGAGCATAGAATATGAGCCGACATCTTATGTTCAAACTCCAACTCAATCGCTTACTGGTTATTTGTATTGATCGAGTTACTTACCTTGTTGGTACCTCAGTTTCTTCATCTGTCAGTTGACAGTAATGATAAGCGTACCTACTTTGTAAGGCCATGGGGAGTACTAAAGGAGTTAATGTTTGAAAAATGCCTGTAACACCTAGCATTTACAGCACTGTATCTATATATTATGAATAAAATTTAAAAATTGATTTGACCCTGTAAGTTCCAGAAGGTAGACTAGTAGTGCCTGGGTGTATGTAGGAAGCGCTCCATGACATACGATGAGCAAACAAATGAACACCGTTGGTGAATGGATTACCAACGTCCCCTACGTCATCCTACCGGCACTCCCAAGCAGAATCACACCCAGACACACCTGCTGTGTCCTGCATCGCCTTCCTTGGAGGAATCACTGGGGCTCCCTGGGCCCCCCTAACTGTGCCCACTGAAGGTTCTCATCTCCGTCGGCAAACCCCAGTCCTTGTCCAATTTCTGCATCTCACAGGGTCTGCAATCTGGTTTTTTGCTCCACTCAAGGGAGAAATGCCATCCCCAGAAGTAGGCACACAGAGCGTGAGCCTTGGATAAAATGTTTTCCTGGGCTGGGGCGAGAAGAACAGAGCAGGGACAGAGTGGGATTTGGGGAAAATCCCACAGGTGTTGTAGAAGGGACAGAGGCGGGATTCATCAGCAAGGACTGGGCTGGGTGGCGCGCCCTGGTGGTAAAATAGCAGGAGAGGCTGGCACATATCATAGGTCCTAGCATAATACAATCAATGTGGTGGTCATGAAATCAGGATCAGTCTAATGAGGTCCCATTAGTCCAAAGTTATCTGTTCCCTGACTGATTCAGTAATTTATAATAATAGTATTCGTGTTTTGTCATCTCCTTTTCATTGATTGGGTAGAGTTTATATTCTTTACATATCTTATGTATTTTTATATAGTAACAAAAAGAGATTTAAAACAGCTCTTCTTGAAGAAGTCTCCCTAACATATTGAATTAATAACAGAAACCATGACAGAAAATTCACAGAAAACCTTGACCTTTACGCTTCCCTTTTAGACATTCCTAATTGGTAAATTTTCTTGACTTCCGACTTCCTCCTTGAGACGAGACCACTTAGGACAATGTAGGAGTGCAAGCTTTTTCCTTTTGAGGTGTAGTGGTGGTACTCTAGGATGATGTTTTTCATTTTGTAAGCGTGTGTCTCTGTGTGTGTGAGTGTTTGTTTCACCTTGCTGTGTGGGCCAAGGCACACTCCTTTTCTTGGGACAAAAAATTTTGACCACTTTCTCTGGGTCTTATTTTCAGTTGTGACTTGACCAGTGCTGTCCAATAGTAGCGTTAAGCTCTCTTTTTTATGGAATTTAAAGTTTTCTTTGACGCTGCATTTTAGCAAGTGAAAACAAACGTGAAATGAATTTTAATAGTATATTTTAACCCATTATAACCAAGATATTATCATTTGTGCATGCAGTCTATATGAAAATTAATAACGAGATAGTTTAAATTTTTTACTGCATTCCACAAGTCTAGTTTGTACTTTCCACTTACAGCACAATCTCAATTGTAAGCTGAATTTTTTCTGATATGCATTCTCCATCTCGAGATATTATAACGTTCCAGATTATAAAATAAGATTCACATATCTAAATTGTTCGAAACGTACTTAAAAGTGTTCCATTTCAAGATCATGTTGGATGAATAATGAAAAGTTCCTATTGGATCTGATAACAAAGGAGCCACTGTGACCTTACAAGGGGAGCAGCCATAGAATGGTGAGGGCAGATGGAGTGTGGGGTGTTCTGAGGGGGTGGTTGGAGGTGAGGCCTCAGAGACACATCATGTAGATGATCTTTTCTCAATGGTTCACAATTATGAGGAAGGAGTAGAGACAGCAGTTTCCCTGTGAAATATCAGGCAAGTTAAGGGACCTTGAATGTGTATGAAATAAAAATAAATGTGGGGAATATGTGAAACGAGCTTTGAGAAAAATCAAGGAGTAAATATGCCAACACATGAAAAGAAAGTAAAATTTCCTTGCACTATGGATGTTTCCCAGTTGATGCAGATGATTTTTATATATAGTGGTACCAACATTATGCTTTTCTTAGGAGTTATCATGAGACCAGCAGTAGCTAAGTTATGGCAGATAATCGGGATCTTCCGGGTTTGAAGGTTTACAAGGCATATATGATGAGCGGTAAGGAATTCTGGATCATTCCAAGGAAATTATTGAGATCATAGACCATGGAATCCAGGATTGATAGGAAAAGAAGAGAAATTAAGGTAAAGACATGGACATCTGGCATCACTTTGGTCTTGAGGAACAGGCATCTACTCTTAGGAGTGAGTAAAAAAAAATGGAAATCAGGAATTTGTGGTAGGTGAATATGTTCTGAATTATTTATTTTTGAACATGACCATTTGGGTTGATGGAAACATCTGGGAAATGAGAGTGAGTAACTATGAGTGGGGTGGATGATAATTTCACTGTTGATTTAAGCTCTAAAGGAGCTATGAACACCAAGTGGTCCATGGGGTAATCAAATGAATAGTCATATAGCACAGAAGAACGTTGGGATTTGGGATTACGAAAAGACTGGGGACCATGTGTCCTGAGAGGGAGTACCAAGGTTCGTGTGGTTAAATGACAAGGACAAAAAGAGAGTAAAGTCATATTCATAAAGGAGAGTGTCTCACAAGATGGTGGAGAAATGACCTGGAGTAGTCCTGAGTTTTGACTTTGAGCTTTCTATTCTTGACCCAAGTCTCTTTGATGATGTCCCAGGAAGCAGGTCAGATTAATCCCCACAGGGGGAGAGGGAGGGTAAATGTACAGTAGGCTGCTGTTTCATTTTGTTGATGGTTTCCTTTGCTGTGCAGAAGCTTTTTCGTTTGATACAGTCCTACTTGTGGATTTTTGCTTTTGTTGCCTGTGCTTTAGTCGTCAAATCCAAAAAACCATCGCCAAGACCAACGCTAAGGAGCTGTTCCTATGTTTTCTTCTAGGCATTTTATGATATTTCTTTTAAGTCTTAACCCATTTTGAAGTGAGGATTTTTGTGCATGGTTTAGGTATGGGTCCAATTTCATTCTTTTGCATGTGGATTTCTAGTGTTCCTAACACCATTTGTTGGATAGACTATCCTTTCCCTATTGTGTGTTTGTGGTGCCCTTGTCAAAGATTAGTTGACATCAAGAAGTGTGATGCCTCCAGCTTTGGTCTTCTTTCTCAAGATTTCTTTGACTATTTGGGGTCTTTTGTGGTTCCATAGGAATTCTAGCATTGTTTTTTTCTATTTCTGTGAAAAATGCCATTGGAATTTTGGTAGGGATTAAATTGAATCTGTAGATTGCTTTGCATAGCATGAACATCTTAACAATATTGATTCTTCTAATCCATAAACATGGGAGATCGTTCCATTTATTTGTGTCTTCTTCAATTTTTTGATCAATGTTTGCTAATTTTTACTGTACAGGTCTTTCACCTCCTTGAGTCATCAGAGGCTGACCTGGCACTGTGGCAGGTCTAAAGCCTACATCTACGTGGCTCAGCCTTGTGCTGGGGACCACTGTACAAGCCTGATACTCAGGGCCACAGGGCCAACCTGGCACTGAGGTTCATGGGGCAGGTCTGGAACCTATGAGTGGAACTGTCCTGCTTACCATCTTATTTGCATCCTTTCTTGTTTCTGGGCTCCACTGAAGTGCTGTAATCCCTCATCTGGAATACGGAGCTCTCATGAAGGCTTTTCCATGCACGGTTGGTTTCTTCTATCAGTTTTCTGTGAAGGGACACTGTGGAACTTCCTATCCCGACATCTTGCTGATGTCCCTCTTTGATATTTCATATGTTTTTCATGTAGTGATCTAACTTTCTCTTTGTACACCAAGATTAGGCAGTTGGTCATAGTCTTATAATATAATATAATATAATATAACATAATATCTTGTCTAATAAATTGTCTAATAACTGTCTAATTCTGGCTATGCTTTTTTTCTAAATGGGCCTACTTAGAGACCTCTTTAATCTGGCTGCTTCTTTCCAAACAAGAGAAGCTGCCTTTTTTTCCTATAATCCCTTTGGAAACATCATGGATGACACACTTATCTCTAAGGATGATACATTTATCTAAATACCGATGAAGAGCTGGACAGATTCTTTCAACTCCACGGTAGTGAGTGACACAACAGGATACATGAAGAATGGGTCCCTGGCTGCTCCTACTAACTTTACTTTTCGACATACACAGGTGGGCACACAGCAGGTAGCTTTTAGTTCTTGGAATTTTCTGGTAACCACTGCAACCAACCCTATGATGGGTTTGTTGGATGGTGATGAACATGAGCGTGGTCAGATTCTTGAAGACTAGGAAGTGAGTAGATTATGCACCTGGACCGCTGTCATTTCTAAAAGACATTCTAACTACACAAATAGAGTTACCTTCTTAATAGTTAATGAATGGGAAGGGAATTACAACCTGCAACAAAATTTTTCACTATGGGCGAAAAAGAAATTTGTTCAAATTAGTCTTTTGTTTCCTACAAAAGGTAATTTTTCCATTTGAATAATTTTTGAACAGTCTGAAATTTTGAACTCAATGTTTTCTTCAAGCCTTTCATGTCTTAGAAATCAATTTTAAATATAAGTACTGGACTTCAGATTATGAGAACATGTTTTATGAGACAAATATAAAGGCATCTCACATATCATATTGCTCTAAGTATGGCTACCACCCATTTATTGTTGCAAGAGCAGCTCGGTCCAGAGAGGACATGATAGATATTTTACCCCAAAAATAAAGAGTCTAATGAAATAGCTTTGATAAGTGAAACCCTGGGTTCATTTCTGACTCATCCCACAGCGGGATCTGCAGGCAAGCTTTTGATGCTCTTTGAGATTTAGTTTTCTCATCAGGGCTGTTGTGGACACTAAAATCAGATATCACAGTTAATTCACTTGGCAGGTTTGCAACAAACAATCATTCTTTTCCCCAGTTTGGATGCAAAGTTCTCCAATTCGTCTAAGGCTGGTCAGTCATAGCTGGCAGGCTAAAGTGGGGTTCAGCAAGTTTTTTGAGTGAAAGACCAGATTGTAAATATTTTCAGCTTTGCTAACCATATGGTCTCTGTCAAAATTACTCAGTGCTGAGGTGACATCAGCAACATGGCAGAGTGAGCTGTTCCCTTTTTCTCTCCCCCTTTTGAACTACAACTAAATGGACATTCACTGAACAATGGAGGAACCCTACACAGCACAACAGGGTGCCTTGACAGACACAGGCAGCTCTACACTTCAGAATGGATGGAGTGGCCACCTGAAAAGTGGCAGAGAGAGGTGAGCATGCCCTGTTATCCCCTGGTAACCTGTGCATGCACATGAATGTTTTCCAGCCTGGCACAAGCACCCCAAAAGTGGGAACATGCACCGTGGAAACCATAGGAGGAGGCTGTGGTAACCCTTAGACTGCACTGGTGATCGTTCTCCCAGCAAGGATGGGGAGCTCACCATTCCCCTGTGTTGCCAAGGAGCGGCCCCAGCTCAGTTCAGCAAGGAAGCCTCAGCCACCAATACAGCACTCCATGGGCCATCAACAGAGACAGTAGCAGATCTTCACGCTGGGGCAAACATACCCCAGGCCTGAGTGAGCATTCATAGTGCTGCTGAACCTGGGAAGAGGGAGCATGTCCTGGGTGGCTGTGGCAAGAGGTGGTGGCAGCTTTGAGCCCACATGGGTTCACTTTCCTGGCAGCGAGGGGGAGCCCATAGTGGCCCTGCAGCACTAAGGAGTGGCCCTAGGTTGGGTCTCAGTGAGGAAGCCCTGCCAGCCAAGCACAGTGGTCCCACAGCACACTGGTCCCAGGGACCTCAAGCAGAGACTGCAGCAGATCTACATGCTGGGGCAAACACACCCCAGGCCCGCAGAAGCACTCATAGTGCTGCTGAGCCCCAAAGAGGGAACATGTCTGGGTGGCTGGGGGAAGAGGCACAGCAGCTTTGAGCCCACTCAGGTTCACCTTCCTGGTGGGGAGGGGGAGCTCATAGTGCCCCAAGGCACCAAAGAGTGTCCCTAGCTCAGTCCATCAGGGAGGCCCCGCCCACCAAGGACTGTCCACACAAGTGCCTGGACACACCGCAGGCTTGGGAAAACACCCATAATACCCCCACAGCTTCCAGCAGATGGAGCGGGGCCAGAAAATCTGCTCCTGCTTCCCTCTATCAGTAACAGGGGGAATCTGTGTCCTAACAATACCACAAATGCCCCAACAAAAGATTAGGTTGTCAGACACTATGAGAAACTGCAACAATTCAGAGCAGAAGGAAAATGACAATTCTCCAGAAACCAACCCTGAAGACACAGAAATTTACAATCTAAATGACATAGAATTCAAAATAGCCATCATAAGGAAACTCAACGACTTACTAGAAGACATAAACCATTCAAGGAGCTCAGCGATAAAATGAATCTCTTCACTAAAGAGATTGAAACCGCAAAAAAAAAATCAAGCTGAAGTTCTGGATATGAAAAACAATTAATGAAATAAAAAATAATCTAGAATCATTAAGAAATAGAAATTATTTATGGAGGAAAGAATTAAGTCTTCTAGAGGATAAAAATGTAGAAAATCTATAGGTAGAGGAGGAGACAGAACTAAGATTTTAAAAAAACAAGGGAATTCTTTGAGAAATATCTGACTCAATTAGGAAAAGCAACATAAGCATTATAGATATTCCAGAGGGAGAAGAGGGGAGAAAGGAGAAGAGGGCTTGTTCAAAGAAATAATTGTTGAGAATTTCCAAAACCTGGGGATGGATCCGAATTTAAAAATAAGTGAAGTTAATAGAATGCCCAACTTCATCGATGCTAAAAGACCTTGTCCAAGGCATATAGTAGCAAAAGTGGCAAAAGCTATTGATAAAGAAAAAAAATATTAGTAGCAGCAAGGCAGAAAAAAATAACCTACAAAGGAAAGCCTATCAGGCTTTCAGCAGGTTTCTCAGCAGAAACCCTACAGTCTAGGAGAGAATGGAATAACATATTCGAAATAATGAAAGACAAAAACTTTCAGCTGAGAATACTCTATCCAGCAAAATTTTCCTTCCTTTGTGAAGGAAAAATAAAAGCTTTCCCAGATAAACAAATCTGAGGTAGTTCACTGACACTAGACCTCCCTATAAGAAATAATTAGATACCCTCACACCAGCAACAAAAAAGCAAAGGTCTGCAAAGCTGTGAGCAAAGAAATAAATAGACAGACATGATCAGAAACCTGCAGCTCTCTACCAGAATAGGGAGGCAAAGACTCAATTACAACTTAAAAGAGAAAGGGAAAGAAAGCACCAAAAGTAATGATAACCACTTCAACTTAGCCACAAACTCACAAAATTAAAAACAGAGCAATTTGTAAAAGCAATTACTCAGACGGGGAGAGGAAAGGGAAGGGACCTCCTTAGGTTAATGGAGATAAGAGGCTGTGGGAAAATGGGCTATCTCATCTCCAATATCTTCCATACCACCCTCATGGTAACCACTAATAAAAAATCAGAGCAGAGCCACAATTCACAAAAAGAGAGAAAACTGAGAAATCCCCATCAGGAAACCACCAAAATGAAACGGCAGTCACAAATACAAGGGAAGAGAAACAATGGAAACAAAATCACCAGAAAACAAGAGATAAAATGGCAGTATTAAGCCCTAATATATCAATAATCACTCTAAATGTAAATGGATTGAGTTCTCCAATGAAAAGACACAGAGTAGCTGGATGAATTAAAAAACAGGAGCCAACAGTATGCTGCCTCCGGCAAATGCATCTCAGCTCCAAAGACAAACATAGGCTTAGAGTGAAGGGATGGAAGCCAATACTCCAAGCTAATGGCCAAAACAAAAGAAAGCAGGTGCTGCCATAGTTTTGTCAGACAAAGCAGACTTCAAGTTAAAAGAGACAATGAGAGACAAAGGGGAGTAGTATATAATGATAAAAGGGACATTCCCTCAAGAGGACATAACAGTTATTAATATATATGCACCTAACACGGGGCACCAAACTACATAAAGCAGTTATTAACAGACCTAAAGGGAGACATTAACAGCAACACAATAATACAAGGGGACCTCAGTACCCCACTAACATCAATGGACAGATCATCCAGACAATAATTCAACTAGGAAATCATAGATTTAAATGAAACACTTGATCAGATGGACTTAATAGATATATATAGCACATTCCATCCAAAAATGGCAGACTATGCATTCTTATCAAGTGCACGTAGATCATTCTCAAAGATAGACCATATGTTGGGAAACAAGGCAAGCCTCAATAAATCTAAGAAGATTGAAATCATCCCAACCATCTTTTCTGACCACAATGCTATGATGCTAGAAATCAACCACAAGAAAAAAACTGGGAAAGTCAGAAATATGTGGAGACTAAACAACATGCTATTGAACAACCATTGGATCATTGAAGAAATAAAAGGGGAAATTAAAAAATATCTGGAGGCAAATGAAAATGAAAATGCAACATATCAACTCTTATGGGATGCAGCAAAAGCAGTCATAAGAGGGAAATTCATAACAAAACAGGCCACCCTCAACAAGCAAGAAAAATCTCAAATAAGTAATCTTCAAATGCACCTAACATAGCTAGAAAAAGAAGAACAAACAAAGCCCAAAGTCAGCAAAAGGAGGGAAATAATAAAAACCAGAGCAGAAGTAAATCTAAAAGAGACAAAAAACAGTGGAAAGGATTAATGAAACCAAGAGCTGGTTCTTTAAGAAGATAAACAAAATTGACAAACCATTAGCCAACTCACCAAGAAAAAGATAGAGAAAGCTCAAATAAATAAAATCAGGAATGAAAGAGGAGAAATTACAACAGATACTGCAGAAATACAAACGATTGTAAGAGAATACTATGAAAAACTATATAACTACAAATTCGATAACATAGAAGACATGGATGAGTTCCTGGACTCATACAACCTCCCAAAACCGAATCAAGAAGAAAGAGAATCCGAATAGACCAATTACATGTACACAGATTGAAACAGTAATCGAAAACCTCCCATAAAACAAAAGTCCAGCACCAGATGGCTTCTCTGGAGAATTCTACCAAACATTCAAAGAACATTTAGTACCTATCCTTCTAAAACTATTCCGAAAATTTGAAGAAGATGGAATGCTTCCTAAAACGTTCTACAAAGCCATTACCCTGATACCAAAACCAGATAGGGACAACACAAAGAAGGAAAACTACAGGCCAATATCACTGATGAACTTAGAAGCAAAAATCCTCAACAAAACCTTGGCAAACTAAATACAGCAATAAATTAAAACAATTGTACACCATAAGCAAGTGGGATTTATTCCAGGGATGCAGGGATGGTTCAACCTCTGCAAATCAATCAATGTGATAAACCACATTAACAAGATGGGGAAGAAGAATGACATGATCACTTCAATAGATGCAGAGAAAGCATTTGACAAGATCTAACATCCATTTATGATAAAAACTCTCAATAAAATTGGTATAGAGGGAAAGTACCTCAACGTAATAAAGGCCATATATGAGAAACCCGCAGCCAACATTTACTTAATGGTAAAAAACTGAAAGTCATCTCTCTGAGAACAGGAACAAGACAAGGATGCCCACTCTCGCCACTCCTATTCAACATAGTACTGGAGGTATTGGACAGAGCAATTAGGCAAGGAAAAGAAATAAAAGGAATCCAAATTGGAAAGGAAGAAGTGAAACTTTTGCTATTTGCAGATGACATCATTCTATATATAGAAAACCCTAAAGAATCCACCAGAAAACTATTAGAAATACTCAAGAGCTACAGCAAAGTTATAGGGTACAAAATCAATTTTAAAAAATCAATTGCACTCCTAAACACTAACAGTGAACTAGCAAAAGAGAACTCAAGAATACAATCCAATTTACAATTGCAAGAAAAAGAATAAAATACCTAGGAATAAACTTAACCAAAGAGGTGAAAGACCTGTACACTGAAAACTATAAGACATTATTGAAAGAAAATAAAGAAGACAAAGAAATGTGAAAGATAGTCCATGTTCATGGGTTAGAAGAATAGACGTAGTTAAAATGTCCATACTACCCACAGCAACTGACAGATTCATTGCAATCCTAATCAGAATCCCAATGACATTCTTCACAGAAATAGAGCAAAGAATCCTAAAATTTATATGGAACAACAAAGCACCCCCAACAGCCAAAGCAATCCTGAGAAAAAAGAACAAAGCTGGAGGCATCACAATCCCTGTCTTCAAAACATACTACAAAGCTGCAGTAATCAAGACAGCAGGGTACTGGCACAAAAACAGACAAACAGATCAATGGAGCAGAACTGAAAGCCCGGAAATAAAACCATGCATCTGTGGACCGTTAATCCTGGACAAAGGAGCCAAGAACATACAATGGAGAAAGGAAAGTCTCTTCAATAAATGGTGTGGGGAGAA
Organism: Equus quagga; assembly: GCF_021613505.1. Lineage (NCBI taxonomy): Eukaryota > Metazoa > Chordata > Mammalia > Perissodactyla > Equidae > Equus > Equus quagga. The sequence continues at coordinate 90,695,026 of NC_060280.1, forward strand.
CTGGACAGCTACATGTAAAATAATGAAACTAGACCATTATCTTGCAGCATACACAAAAAATAACTCTAATGGATTAAGGATTTGAATGTAAGACCTGAAACCATAAACCCCTAGAAGAAAATATAGGCAGTACACTCTTTGACATTGGTCTTAGCAAAAACTTTTCAAATACCATGTCTACTTGGGCAAGGAAACAAAAGAAAAAGTTAACAAATGGGACTACATAAGACTGAGAACCTTCTATAAAGCAAAGGAATCCATGAACAAAACAGAAAGACAACCCACCAGCTGGGAGAAAATATTTGCAAATCATTTATCAGACAAGAGGTTGATCTCCAAAATATATAAAGAACACATACAACTCAACAAAACACCACAAAAACCTCAATCAAAAAATGAGCAGATGATAGAACAGACATTCCTCCAAGGAAGATATACAGATGGCCAACAGACACATGAAACGATGCTCAAAATCACTAATTATTAGGGAAATGCAAAACAAAACTACAAGAGCCGGCCTGGTGGCTCAGCTGTTAAGTGAACACATTCCGCTTTGGCGGCCCAGGGTTCACCAATTCGGATCTCAGTGTGGACATGGCACTGCTTGGCAAGCCATGCTGTGGGAGGCGTCCCACATAAAGTAGAGGAAGATGGGCATGGGTGTTAGCTCAGGGCCAGTCTTCCTCAGCGAAAACAGGAGGATTGGCAGCAGTTAGCTCAGGGCTAATCTTCCTCAAAAAAGAAAAAAATCAAAACTACAATGAGACATCACCTTACACCAGTCAGAAAGGCTATAGTTAACAAGAGAAAAAAATAACAAATGTTGGAGAGGATGAGAAAAGGGAACTCTCACATACAGCTGGTGGGAATGCAAACTGGTGCAGCCACTATGGAAAACAGTGTGGAGATTTCTCAAAAAATTAAAAATAGAAATATCATATGATCCAGCTATCCCACTTCTGGGTATCTATCCAAAGAACTTGAAATCAATTATCCAAAGAGATTTATGCAGCCCTATGTTCATTGCAGCATTATTCACAATAGCCAAGACGTGGAAGCAACCCAAGTGCCCTTCCACAGATGAATGGATAAAGATGTGGTATATATATACAATGGAATACTCCTCAGCCATAAAAAGACAAAATTGGCCCAATTGCAACAACATGGATGCACCTTGAGGGTATGGTATTAAGTGAAACAAGCCAGACAGAGAAAGACAAATACTGCATGATTTCACTCATATGTGGAAGAGAACAAATACATGGATAAAGAGAACAGATTAGTAGTTACCAGAGGGGAAGGGGGTTGGAGGGTGGGAAAAAAGGGTAAAGGGGCACATATATATTGTGAGGGATAAAGTTAGATGACTGGGATCCAGCATGATGAAGTGTATTCAGGAATTGATAGACAATAATGCTCACGCAAAATTATACAATCATATAAACCATTATAATCACAATAAAATTACTTGAAAAAATTACTCAGTGCTGCCACTGGAGTGCAGCACCGGTCATAGACAATACATAACAAATAGTTGTGTTCCAATAAAACTTTGCTTATTGATGCTGAAATTTGAATTTTGTATAATTTTCAAGTCCCATGAAATGTTATTCTTTTATTTTTTTCAACTATTTGAAAGAGTAAATAAAATTCATAGCTCACAGGCACATAAAAACAGGCAGTGGGCCAAATATGGCCCATGGGTAATAGTTTCCCATCTCTTGGGCTAGAAGATTTCTTGAAGTCATTCATGAAAAGAAAATATTAGGGTTCAGAGGACATAGTGATAGTCAAGGAGTAATTAGAGATATGAGGGAGGGAGCAAATTGGGAGGGATCATTCAATCAGCAATAGGGAGCAGCAGTTATACCTGTTTTACACTCAAATATGCAGAAATGTTAACTCTAATAGATTTACATACATTGAGAAATATATTCACTTATGCTGACTGAGGTCATTATAAACTACAATACGACAGGGATGTTATTCTCTTTTCAGATGAGAAATGAAATTGAAAGTTCTCTGTGTGTCTATTGGCACAAAATGGCTTGGTTCAATGAGGGCCGTCATGTCATCTTTTATACTGTGACACAGTGTGTCCCTGCAGTCA
>NC_060280.1:90697235-90832980 GCF_021613505.1 Equus quagga
TGGCATTCGCTCCCAGCCCAGTCTCACTACTCCAGGCACCAGAACCCGGCTGATACTTGACCATCACAAGGGGCCTTATCCACCCATTCTGTCTGACTCCTCATTCAGATGCACGATCCCTTGAGGCAGTGACGACCATTTGCTTTGTTTGTCTGTCTCTCGCGTAGTCATATAGAAATGAGGTGCCTAAATAATTCTGAGGCTGTTGAGGCCTCCTGTGCAAATGGACGATCGACCCAAGGACCTGACAGCCCTTCAGTGACCTCCCCTCCCCCACCAAAGGGCCTGACTTTGCCCAACTTCCTCTCTGTTCCGCCTCATTCATCTTCACAACTGCTCTGCATGGCAGATGCTCTTAGTGTCCATCTCTAGTGTCCCCATTAGGACAGCAAAGGCTTGGGAGTTAAGAGGTTGCCCAGGGCACATGTGTGTAAGTGGGGAAGCTGGGATTGGACTACATCATGGGATTCTGGATCAGGAAACGGCAGGTCTTGGGCCGCTGATGGCACGGGGAAGGCCAGCCCCACCTGCCCTGAGAGCCCCCCTGCTCACCGCATCCATCAGTGTAAACTGATCTGCAATCAGCTGGGGAGGGAACCCCAAGGAGTCAGGCTTCTGCTCCCATAGCAGGCTCTTGGTGGTCACAGCCCGGGGGCAGGTGGGCTCTGGGGCTGGATCCGGCTCTGATGTTCTCTCTCCAGACGGAGTTAGAATTCTCCCTGGAGACAAGGGTCCAGCGGGATCCAGCTCAGGAGCTGGTGCTGGGGCTGGAGCTGATGTTGGCCCTGGCTCTGGCACTTGTGGGACTGATGGAGGTGACACAGCTGTCAGCTCTAGCACAGGTGGTGGAACTAGAGCTGGAGCTGGCTCTTGCTCTGGCTCTGGAGCTGGTGGGAGCTCTGGAGATGGTCCTGGAGCAGGATAAAGCAAAAGTCTCACTCAAGTAGCTGACTTCCCCTGAGTCTTTCCAAAGACAGCAAAGACCCCACTGCCTTTAAGGGAACCCAGCCCATGAACCCCCTGCAAATTGTCTTCCCAGACTGCAGGGCCCTCACCTTCCAGTTCTGCCTCCACGGGCTCTGGAGCCTCTAGGTGGACTTGGAGGAGGGAGGCGTGGCCCTCCAGCTCTGAGGCAGGCGAGCTCACATGCACAGGGGCCAGCTTCATCCTGAAGCAGGGGAGGTGCAGGGGCTCCCAGAAATCCTGCACTGGGTCCAGGCAGGTTCCCACCAGAGAAGAGATGGCACTGGGGGAAGGCATTGGGCAAGAGATTCAGAGGCCTGGTCTTTCCCTCCACACTGCCCACCGAAGATACCCTTATTTGGTCTGGGCCCCTATGCCCACCCATTCCCATCCAGAGGAGAGCCCCAGCCCAGTCCCCACCCCTGTGTGGCTGTCCTGGTGGTGGCAGGACAGCTCATGCAGCAAGTTGAACACAGAGTCTGCTGTGAGTCTGTTCTTCCCACTGACACTCTCCTCCTAAAGTGCCTCGACAAGGCCCTCTGCAGCCCCCCATGTACTTGGGCAGCTGGACTGAGGACTGAGGCCGACTGAGCAGGTTGTTCACACACCTCCTGTTCTGGCCTGGTGGTGGTGCTCAGAAGAGGGAGGTGGATGTGGAGAAGAAGAAGGTGGTGGTCAGAAGGTAGAGCCAGATCAAGATGGGACTGTGGTGGGGATGGGTCTCTTGGGGACAACCCAGCCCAGCCACCACTCTGGTTCCCAGGGGTCCTGGGACCCATCTACAGCTCTGTGACTCCTGTCCTCCTAGAGTGGAAGCCATCAGCCCTCAGCCTTCCCATGGGGATGGAAAGATGTGTGAGATGTAGGGTGATGCCAGGCCAGCCCCCCCACAGCCGCTGTACTCTCCGCCACCCTGTTCTGTAGAGACAGGAAGCCCTCCTTCTGGACCAAAGACCACTCACTTTATTAGGGGGTCCTGCGGTCTGTCCTCCTCGTTGTCATAATGGAAGATGCCTCCGGATGTAAAGGTGGTGACGAGGGCATCATTTGGGATGTGTGATGGACGAAAGGACCTGCGAATGTTGTGTAACGTGACTGTTTGACTCTCAGATTACAACTGAGCTGCAGGAATTGTGTCTGTTTCATTCACTGAGTTATGCTAACTGTCTCCAAAAGTCCTGCATGTAGTAGGTGCTTCGCATCCACGGTTGAATGAATGAAGTCCAACGAGAACCATCCCAGATGTCTGAGTGGGCCTGGGGCCCCTCTGCTCCCCAGACATCCTTAATTGGCTCCACCAAGCACAAGGACCAGGACCATCTCTCTGGAATCTCAAACTCCTTGACAGGGTGCTGTCCGTGTGCTTTGCCAAAATCAGAAAGACCACATCCCAGAGACGGGTGAGGCAGACTACTTTCCATGAGGAAGAACCAATAATAATGATGGACAACCACAGCTCACCCCACAGCCCTATCTGCAGAGCCAGGCACCAGGTCAGCACCCGCCATGGCTGATCCCATTAGTCCCTCCAAGAACCCCATGACGTTTATCCTCTCCCACCCTGCTTTTCAAAGGAGTAAACTGAGGCTCAGAGAGATGCAGTGACATTCCCAAAACATAGAGCTGACAGTGGGCAGAGTCACCCTGCGCTGAGGGGGGTGGGAACTCACCTAGTGAGTACCTGGTTCAGGATCAGGTGGGATGTTTTGAAGGCTGGGTAGCTGAAGGTAGTGACATTTGAGATGTTTCTCCCCAGCAAGGCTGGTGCCATGGACTCTCCCAGAGTCTCCATCAGGCCTGCCTGGAGGGCATACATCCTGCAGGCTTCATTGGAATTCATACTGGACTCATTTTCAAACTGGGTGAGAGGAGGAGGGACACAGTCAGCAGCATCACTGGGAGCCAACATGGGGATCAAGGTGACTTTCTTCCTGCCTATGTGGCTGGTGGGGAAGAGTAGAGCTCCCTCTCCTGTGGGAATGGAACTGTGCGACATGCTAGTATGGAAAGCCGGGGAGGGTCCCAGGGGAGTCTCAGATTTGGGTCTGGATTCTGGTACTGCCTCAGTCATCTCAGGGTGCTGGGTGTGAAGACCCCTCTGCACCCACACTCACCTTACCCCAGCCCTGGTCATTGTTGGTGGGCTGGAGGACCCGCCCCTGTCCAGGGACATGGCATATTTGAAACCAACCACCAGCTCCTTGACCATCTCCTCGGTGCAGCTCTGCAAAGACAGAGCCCGGGAGTCAGGCCAGGAGGTATCTGGGGCCTGCCTGGACCTCACCACAGGGGAACCCCCACCACAGATGAGGCTCAGAGGGGCATCTGCATAGACCTCCAGCCAGGGCTGGAATGTGATGACACCTGGTGGGCTTGGGATTCACATACGGATAAAGGAGCTTGCTCCCCAGCACTCAACTTCCTACCCTGCCAGCCAATATATGGGGTATGAACACGATACACCACCAGGATTCTAACATCTAATTACCTGCTCCTGCCCAGGGTGGGTCCCCCCATCCCCACCTTCCCTAAGTCCACCCCCCAACACACACAATGAGGGTCAAGAGGTTTGGAGCTGCCCAGCTTGGATCACAGTTGTGACCTGATGTGGCGTGGCCTGCCGGGTGCTGCCCTGTGTTACTTGAGTATTCTTCCTGCCAAAAGGCCCGAGGCATGAGAGGTGAGAGTGGAGCCAATGTCCACCGCGATGAAGAGGCTCTCATTCTCAGCTTTCCAGCAGCCAGAGCATCTGCAAGTTGGGGCACAACACGAGAACATCCTGTTGTGTTGAGTGTCTCCACTCAAGTAAGCTGGACATGAGGCTGTGTCTAGAATGTGGGTGCTTGGTAACTGGAGGTCTAAGTTCTGTTGGGGCCTGCCACCAAGCAAGAGAGGTCACTTCTTAAGGTCCCATTACCTCAGCCCCTTCCATCAATCAGACCCACCCAAAGCCCCCTTCCAGCTGTTGGCTGCTCTCCCTCTTTGCCCATGTCATCTCCATCACCGCACACAAATGCCCATCACTGCCCTCCCCACCCCTCCTTGGGAATGGAACCAGAGCCCAACTTTCAGGAGACACAGCTGAGTTAAGATCTCTTTTTTTCCTATCAGTTCTGTGTCCTGCAAAAGCCACTGTGCCTCTTAAGATCTCCCCAGTTTCCCAACCTGCACATTGGAGATGGTGCTAAAAATAGCTTCCTAGGGACATTTTCAGGTTCATATGTCATAATGCCTATAACACCTGTGGGCTGATGTCACATGTGTCTGATACACAGACTTAGAGATGGAAGAATTACAAGAAGGAGTAAGATGTAACTTGGAATACCACCTAAAACTTCCCTGGGTTCCAGATGTGTGATCTTGGGAGGCACTGCTGCTCTGGGCCTCATTTTCAGGTCTGTACCTTTAATGGGTTGAAATTAGAGGAAATTCAGGTCTTATCATCCACTGGCACTAAACCTTCCATGGTCTTCTGTTTTACTTAGAATCAGACCCAAGTGCCTCATGTTGGCCTATGTGGTGGGCAGCCTCCAAAACGGCTCCCAGCGCTCCCTACCTCCTGGAGTGCACGTCCTTGTGTGACCACTAGGTGGTTAGTAACTGGCTTCTGAGCAACAGAACACAGCCAAGGTGCTGGGAAGTCACTTCCAAGTTTTATTACAAAAACTCTGTCACTTCCCTCTTACTGGCATTCTTGGGTTCCCTCCTTCTCTCTCTCCTTCTGTTTCCAGCTCTCCTTCTCTCTCTGTCATATCTCTGGAACTGGGAGAGCAAGTGCTGATGCTTTCAGTTGCCCTGTGTAGAGGCTCCATAGGAGAGAACTGAGGGGGTGCCCAGCCAACAGACAGCCAGAACTCAGACTCTCAGTCCAGATGAATCCTGCCAACACCCATGTCAGTGATCTTGGGTGGGAGTCCTCCCCTAGTGGAGCCCTGTTGAGACCGCAGCCCCTGCTTCATAGAGAACTTGAGGCAGAGCCCTCCGCTAAGCCGTGCCTGATGCCTCACCCACAGAAATTGTCAGATGTTATATATTTGTACTTTATAGGTGAAAGTTTTTGTAGCAATGTTGTCACAGAGTAACAGAAACTAACAGTCAACCATGTCCCACGGTCTGGCCCCATCACCCTCCGTTCTTACTACCTCTCTCTTCTCAGGCTCCCTACAGCCACAATGGCCCCCTCTCTGGCCTCCTCTGAGAGGAGGTCCAACTTCCTATGAGTTTCTGCACCAGGGGTGCCTTCTCCTTGACACACTAACAGTTCCCAGACATAGGCAGGGGTGGCTCGCACTTGTCATTCTGGATACAGCAAATGTCACTTCAGTGAGACCTTTCAGAACCTCCCAGCAAAGTCTCTACCATCAAAGATCTCACATCCAGAAAAGCATTGCATTATTTCCTCCTTCTTGATCCCTTTGAGATAAAATGAGTCCATGAGGAAGGGCTGTCTGCTCTGGTTGAAGCAGATGCAATTCCTCCTGTTTACACCAGTCACATGACTATCTTCCAGACTTAATATTTCCCGCCACAAGTCCATTGTTTTAATCATCTTTCCCTGCCTTTCATGGGTCTGGCTTCCCCAAGAACACAATGAGCCACCCCCTCTCCCTGTACTGCAGCACCAACCACTAAACCCACAGCCAGAAAATAAGCACCCAGGTTGAAACACCACAAGATCCTGAATTCACTTGCTCCTGAGACCCTCCCATGAACTCTGTAATCCAATGGTAACTCCTGAGGTCACCTTTCCCCTGAGACACAACTCCCAGCCTCTTTTTGGCTTATTAGAGTAACACTGAGATTTAATCAGAGCCCTCCCAGCCTGGGCAGGAAATGTTTGGAACTGTCCTCTGCATTAATTTTCAGGAACTGGGGATATCGGCAGAAGTAATTTGGGTGTATATGTGCAACAGTTTCCATGGAGGGAGTATATTATTCAGGCACAGACAAAATAGTGTGGCTGTTGGATGTACCAAGAAAATGGATACTTGATCACAGTTTTTCATGCTGTGAAGTCTTTAGAGAGCAAAGATCATGGTTCAGAGCAGAGACTATGGAGCCAACACCTTATGTTCAAATTCCAGCTCAACCCCTTACTAGATACTAGGATTGGGCAAATTACTTACCTTCTTGGTGCCTCAGTTACTTCATCTGTCAATTGGCAATAGTGATAAGTACACCTACTTTTGTAAAGCATTCACTAGCATTCTCTGACCACCCAGATCATTCACGTTCTGCTTTGTTGTATCTCTTACTGGTACAACTCAGCAACAATCACTCCTTATCGCAGGTACCTGATTTGCTCCTAAGTCAGTCAAAGTTGACTGCAGTGATGTCTCTCACATTACATATTCCATTTCAGTGAAAGGTCACCACATCTGCCAATAATACCTTCTGTTATATTCTCTTGCATCTCCTAACTTCAAAGCACCTACTGTGTCTTTTTATTCTAATAACCATTATGAGAAGGGAAAGGCACGTCACTTAGATCAAAGGCTGGCGAACACTTTCTGTAAAGAACTGGATAGCAATTATGTTTGCCTTTGTGTATTATATGGTCTCTATTGCAACTACTCAACTTTGCTATTACAGCACAAAAACAATCAATGATAAAACCGAACAAATGGGTGTCACTAAGTTCCAATAGAAATTTGAATTTCATATCATTTACATGTGTCACAAAACCTTCTTCTTTAATTTTTTCAACCACATAAAAATACAAAGACCATTCTGAACTCATAGGCCCTAAAAAAACAGGAGGTGTAAGGATTGGGACTGTAGACCAAAACCTGATTTATATAAACCTATTTCCAAGAAAATTTTTTTTATAAAAATTAAAGTTTGGGGCCAACCCGGTGGTGCAGTGGTTAAGTGCACACGTTCCACTTCTCGGTGGCCAGGGTTTGCTGGTTCAGATCCTGGGTGTGGACATGGCAACGCTTGGCAAAAGCCATGCTGTGGTAAGCGTCCCACGTATAAAGTAGAGGAAGATGGGCATGGATGTTAGCTGAGAGCCAGTCTTCCTCAGCAAAAAGAGGAGGATTGGGCAGTAGTTAGCTCAGGGATAATCTTCCTCAAAAAAAAAAAATTAAAGTAACAAAGTCATTCCTTAATAATATAGTGAGTTCGACTCTGCCCTGAAGAGTAAATGTGAGCATTTTATAATTAAGGAAAACAACCAAGTTCATACAGATAACAATATAACCATTTAATATAATATTCTTGGATCCTAACTCCCATATCAGTGTCTTCTTTCAATAGCTAAGCAGTTGCTTTAAAAAATCTGTTTACTCCTGAATTTTTAGGTATGAGAAGAATACAAGAAATATTTTATTTTTATGAAAAAAATGGAAAGTTGAAGTTACGCGCTATCTGGCTCTACTACCCACAACCATGTGGTAAGACCTATTTCCTTGCTTGAGACACTCATCTAAATCAATGCTTCTTAAAACTTAAGGGGCCTACAAAGCACCTATAGATCTTGTGAAAATGTTGATTCTAATTCAATATGCCTTGGGTGAAGCCTGTAAAATCTGCATTTCTAGCAAGCTACCAGGTGTTGCTAAAGCTGATGGTGCATGGACCAGACTTTGAGTAAAAAGAGTCTCAAACAAGGGCCAAATGGTGCAGAAAGCACTGAAAGGAGGGACAGAAATCAAGCAGGATTCAAGCAGGAAATTGTAATTTACAAAAAAAAATGAGTGCCTGCTATGTGCCAGGCACAGTTCAAGGCACTAGGGATCCACATTGAATAAGACGGACATGGACCTGCCGCTATGGGGCTGACAGTCCTCTGGAGGAACAAAAGGTAAATAAACCAATCATTGCACAGGGAGGTGAATGTTCTACAGGAAACCACAAGGGACTCAGATATCAACAATAACAACTACTAATATTTACTGAACATTAATAGTGTATTGACTGTCCTCTTATCACTTCATGTGCCTTTAATATTTCATTCAACTCTCATCACAATCCTATTGCTATTATTAGCACCATTTTACAGAAGAAAAGTCAAGGCACGGAAACTGCCTAGCTTGACCAAGGTCCCACTGCCAGTAAGTTTGGTGCTGGGATTCAAATCCAGCCCACTGGGCTCCAGAGCCCACATTCCTAACCCCCGGGTTATACAGACTAGAGAATCAAGGTGTGTGGGTGTGATGGCAGGGAGCTCCTTTATATAGGGTGGTAGGAGAAGGCCTTTCTGAGTGAGAGCAGTTCAGTAACCAGGCGAGAGATGGTGACACGGAGCAGGGAGCGAATGACAGGGAAATGGAGAACTGAATGCATCCAAAATGTTTTGGGAACAAGAATGGAGAGAATATATCGATGGATTGGTTGTCGGGTGATGGAAAAACAGTAGTTAAGGACAGCATCTTTCAACAAATATTTATCGAGCACCTATCATGCACAAGGCCCAATACTAGGGGTTTAGTATGCATGAGTGAAAAACCCAAAGAGCGAACTGAGGAAGGTTACATTCTAGAGAAGACAGTCCATAGATGACAGTTGTAACATAAGTAAAATCTACACAATGTTGGGAGATAAGTTATATGGGACAAAAACAAGAAGTAAAGTTGGGTAAGGAGAATCAGAAAAAGTGTGGATACGGGTTTGTCAGATTGTAATTTTTTTGTTTCTTTGGCTGTCTGGTGTACAATATGTTCTCTTTTTTACCTTTACTGAGATCTTCTTTTATATAATTCAGCAGTGTTTTATGGTGAAATCTGAATGAGTTAATGGTTCTATGTCAATGTCAAGTTGGGACCATTGGTAAAGACTCGGTAAAGGTTACATGAAACTTCTCTGTGCCAGGGGCCGGCCCCATGGCCGAGTGGTTAAGTTCGCGTGCTCTGCTTCAGCGGCCCAGGGTTTCCCCGGTTCAGATCCTGGGTGTGGACATGGCAGCGCTTGTCAGGCCACGTTGAGGCGGCGTCCCACATGCTACAACTATAGGGACCCACAACTAAAAAAAAACATACAACTATCTACTGGGGGGATTTTGGGAGAAAAAGCAAAAAAAAAAAAAAAAAAAGATTGGCAAGTTGTTAGCTCAGGTGCCAATCTTAAAACAAAAAAAAACTTCTCTGTGCCATTTTTGCAACTTCTATAGTCTATAGTTATTTCAAAATAAAATGTGAACTAAATTAATAGACTTTAATTTATATTTTTTAATAGAGTTTTTAAGTGTTCTATCATATTTTCCAGTTAGTGATTGCTGATGTAGAAGAATGCTACTGGGTTCCTTTGAGATTGATCTTGTATTTGGGAGCTCCATTGAACTGTCTTTTTAATGCTAACGGAACTTTTCATTAATTCCTTTTGGATTTTTATGTGTGAACGGCACAATGAATGCACAACTGGTCAGGATGAAAAGCCAGCTTGTTTTGCTTTTGTTTTTTATCTCCCACTATCCTTTCAAGCTTTATTCAAGTCTTGCATTTTCTGGCTTAAAATAACCCTAAAGTTACAAAGTCACTAAACAGTATCAATTCAGCAATTAGAATATCCCATCCAAGATACTAATCAAAACGCCAAACTTAGGGACCGGCCCGGTGGTGTAGTGGTTAAGTTCACACACTCTGCTTTGGCAGCCTGGAGTTTGCTGGTTCAGATCCTGGGCTAGGACATAGCATGGCTCATCAAGCCATGCTGTGGCAGGTGTCCCACATTTAAGTAGAGGAAGATGGGCACAGACGTTATCTCAAGGCCAATCTTCCTCAACAAAAAAAGAGGCGGATTGGCAGTGGTTGTTAGCTCAGGGCTGATCTTCCTCAAAAAAAAAAAAAAAAAGCCAAACTTAATCTAATACTAAGTCTTTTCTACCTGCCTGCCCCTCACTCATCTCAAATCTACTTGAAGCTAGAAGCCTGGACAGGAAAAGGGGGCTTTACAGACTTCCATTTTTCTGGCTTGGCTTTTCTCTCATTCCTCCATCTATAACACGATAGCCAGTTTTTCACTCTGCTAGGGACTAAGAGGGTAGTGAGGAGGATACTGAAAAGCATTAGGAAATGTCTTACTTGAACTCATATAATCATAAACTTACTTTCTTGTATTTTGTTGAACAGTATCACTGCTTAAGGGCACTTTCTCTAACATTTTGCTGTTAAGTACAATGTTTTCTTGAGGAAGATCTCTTGTATTCCTATTTTACTGAGGCTTTTTAGTGTAAAAAATGGTGTTAATCTTTGTTAAGTACTTTTCTACATGTATATAATTTTCTCCATGCTTTCATTAATGTGGTGAATTACATTTTAGCTTTTACTCATGGGATGAAATCCATGTGATTGTAAGGTTTTTCTTTTTCGAATTTTGATACACTTTTTGCTTCTGTTAGCTAATTTTTTTTAGATACACACATATATACACACACGTACGGGTGTGTGTGGAATTTGCTTATACTTTCCTTGTGTTAGCCTTCTCTTATTTGAGGTTCAGTTTGCTTAAAAAGAGCTAGGCAGTTTTCCTCCTTCTTCTACTTTCTAAAACAAACAATATGCAAAGGAGATTATCTGTTCCTTGAAAGTTTAATGAACTTTCCTGCAATATTATCTATGCCTTTGTTACCACACAAAATTGGGGTTCACTGGCCGGATGCACATAAGCCAATTAAATGCAGTACCAGCCTTTGGGAAAGGAGATGGGCTTTATTCTGTGAGATCCATCTGCAGGGAGAACAGGGGCGTGTGCCCACAGATCTGTCTCCCTGATTCAGGATTTGGGGTGAAATTTAAGAGATTAGGGGGAACAGGATGGCACACAGAAATGCTGGTGAGGCAGGTTTTGATTGGTGGGCTTCAAGCTTTTATGGTGAGGTTTCAAACATTTCTGACAGGGTTCTAAACATTTCTATGAGGTTCCAAACTTTTTATGACAGGATTCTAAACATTTCTGATGACGTGGGAAGGAATTTTAACACTGGATCTTCCTGAATGAAGGACCCCTTTGCTTCTGATAGAGTTTGACTTTCAAGTTCTGGAGGGGGAGAGAAGGGAACCCTCATACACTGCTGGTGGGAGTGAAGACTGGTACAGCCACTATGGAAAACAGTGTGGAGATTTCCCAAAAATTAAAAATAGAAATACCATACGATCCAGCTATCCCACTACTGCGTATCTATCCAAAGAACTTGAAATCAATTATCCAAAGAGATTATTGGATGTGCCAAGAAAATGGATAAACTGATCAATTTTTTCCATGATGTGAAGTCTTTAGAGAGCAAATATCATGATTAAGAGCACAGACTATGGCACCAGCATCTTATATTCAAATCCCAGCTCAATTGCTTACTGGTTATTTGTATTGGGCAAGTTACTTACCTTGTTGGTACCTCAGTTTCTTCATCTGTCAGTTGACAGTAATGATAAGCGTACCTACTTTGTAAGGTCATGGAGAGTACTAAAGGAGTTAATGTTTGAAAAATACCTTGAACACCTAGCATATCACAGTGCTGTTATCTACATATTATAAATACAATTTAAAAATTCTTCTGACACTGTCTGTAAGCCCCAGAGGGTAAGACTAGTGCCTGGGTGTATGTAGGAAGCGCTCCATGACATACAGTGAACAAACAAATGAACACTGTTGGTGAATGGATTACCAACGTCCCCTACGTCATCCTACAGGCACTCCCAAGCAGAATCACACCCAGACACACCTGCTCTGTCCTGCATCGTCTTCCTTGGAGGAATCGCTGGGGCTCCCTGGGCCCCCCTAACTATGTCCACTAAAAGGTCTCTTCTCTGTCAGCAAACCCCAGTCCTTGTCCAATTTCTGCATCTCACAGGGTCTGCAATCTCCACTCAAGGGAGAAAGGTTATCTCCAGAACTAGGCACACAGAGAGCATGAGCCTTGGATAAAATGTTTCCCTTGCCTGGGGCAAGAAGAAGAGAGCAGTGGCAGAGTGGGATTTGGGGACAATCCCCCAGGTGTTGTAGAAGAGACAGAGTCGGGATTCATCAGCAAGGACTGGGCTGGTTGGTGGCCGTTGGTGGTTAAATAGCAGGGGAGGCTGGCACATTTCATAGGTCCTAGCATAATACAATCAACATGGTGGTCATGAAATCAGGATCAGTCTAATGAGGTCCACATTAAACCAAAGTTATCAATTTCCTGACTGACTCTCTAATTCAGTGGATTTATAATAATAGTATTCGTGTTCTATCATCTCCTTGTCTTTGATTGGTTAGAGTTTTTATTCTTTACATATCTTGTGTATTTTTACATAGTAAAGAAAAACTGAGTTTTAAAACAACCCTCCTTGAGAAAGTCTCCCTAACATATTGAATTAATAACAAAAACCATCACGGAAAATTCACAAAAAAACCTTGACCTTTACTCTCTGCTTTAAGCCATTCCTAATTGGTGAATTTTCTTGACTTCGGACTTCCTCCTTGAGATTAGTCCACTTAGGACAATGTAGGAGTGTAGCCTCTTTCCTTTTGAGACTAGTAGCTGGACTCTAGGATGATGTTGGTTTCATTTTGTAAGAATGTGTGTGTGTGTGTGTGCAAGCGTGGGCGCGCGTATGAGTGTTTGCTGCACCCTGCTGTGTGGGCCAGGGCCAACTCCTTTTTTCTTGGGAAAACATTTTTCTAACCACTTTCTCTGGGCTTTATTTTCACTCATGGCTTGACCAGTGCAGTCCGATAGTAGCCTGAAGCTCTCTACATCAAGGAATTTAAATTTTTCTTTGAACTTGCATTTAAGAAAGTGAAAAGAAACAGGTGAAACTAATTTTAAGAGTCTATTTTAACCTATTATAACCAAGATATTATCATTTGTGCATGCAGTCTATATAAAAATTAATAATGAGATAGCTTACATTTTTTACTGGGTTCCCCAAATCCAGTTTGTACTTTCCATTTACAGCACAATCTTCACTTGTAAGTTGAATTTTTTTCAGTTAAACATTCTCTGTATTAAGATTTAATGTTCACAGTTGTAAAATACGACTTACGTGTCTAGGTTGTTCTAAACATACTTAAGAGTTTTACACATGAAGATCATGTTGGTAATTAATGAAAAATTCCTATTGGGTCTAGTAACAAAGGAGTCATTGTGACCTTACCAGGCGAGCAGCCATAGAATGGTGAGGACAGATGGAGTGTGGGGTGGTCTGCAGAGGTAGCAGGAGGTGAGGCCTCAGAGACACATCATGTAGATGACCTTTTCTCAATGGTTCTCAACTGAGGGGAAGGAATAGAGACAGCAATTTCCCTGTGAAATATCAGGCAAGTTAAGGGACCCTGACGTGTATTAAGTAAAAAGAAATGTGGGGAATATTTGAAACAAGCATGTGAAAATCAAGGAGTAAATATGCCAACACATGAAAAGAAAGCAAAATGTCCAGACATTATGGATGTTTCCCAGTTAATGTGGGTGATTTTGATATATAGTGGTACCAACATTATGCTTTTCGTAGCAAGTATCATGAGACCAGCAGTAGCTAAGATATGGCAGATAATTGGGATCTTCTGGGTTCGAAGTTTTACAAGGCATATATGATGAGTGGTAAGGAATTCTGGATCATTCCAAGGGAATTATTGAGATCACAGACCATGGAATCCAGGATTGATAGGAAAAGAAGAGAAATTAAGGTGAAGATATGGACATCTGGCATCACTTTGGTCTTGAGGAACAGGCATCTACTCTTAGGAGTGAGTAAAAAAAAAATGGAAATCAGGAATTTGTGGTAGGTGAATATGTTTTCTGAATTTATTTTTGAACATGCCCACTTGGGTTGATGGAAACATCTGGGAAATGAGAGTGAGTCACTAGGAGTGGGGTGGATGATAATTTCATTATTGATTTAAGCTCTATAGGAGCTATGAACACCAAGTGGTCCACGGGGTAACCAAATGAACAGTCATATAGCATAGAAGAACGATGGGATTCGATTCAGAAAAAGACTCAGGACCGTGCGTCCTGAGAGAGAGTTCCAGGGCTTGTGCGGTTGAGTGACAAGGACAGCAAGAGAGTAAAGTCATACACATAAAGGAGAGTGTCCTAGAAGATGGTGGATGAGAAATAATCTGTAGTAGTCTTGAGTTTTGACCGTGAGCTTTCTGTTCTTCATCCCAATCTCTTTGATGATGTCCCAGGACACAGGTGAGGTTAATCCCCACAGGGAGAGAGGGAGGGCAGAAGTACAACACATCTGGGATAATTTTTCTGGGAAGGCAAGCTTCATTTATCACTTTGATCCAATTTTGTGATTAATTTTTATAGAGTAAGAGGAAAAGAAGTATGATGGTGAAGTCTTCACAGAGGAAGCAACATGACTGTGGGAACCAATCCAAACCAAAGCCTGGGTTAAGCACCTCCATCCCTTTGAGGCTGTCCAGTTACATCTTCCAGCGGCCAGTTACTAGAATCACATCCCATCCTGGCAATGAGGTCAGATGCCATCAATGGGAGGAAACCTTGGAGCGGCCCCAACAAGTCTGCTGGCAGAAGAGACTGCAAGGACTGCAGGCCTGCAGCAGCGCAGGAGAACTGTTAAGCCCTCTGGATCTTGCCAAAGCCTTGCACAACCTTACACCCAGTTGCACAGGCGCATCCCTGCCAGGCGTGCTCACGGGTGGTCTGAACTCCAGTCCCATGCCCACCCCTTCCGGGTCTTCAGATTTTGCAGAGATGATTCCAGGAGCTGGTATGGGCATTCCACAGCTCCTCTGCAAACAATTTTTGGTGACTGAGGAAGACATCAGGAAACAGGAAGGGAAAGTGAAGATGGCAAGAGAGAGACTGGCGATGGCACTGATTGCAGATAGACTCGCTGGCGAGGCAGAGAAAGTGAGGGCCCAAGATGGACGTCCTGACAAACACTATGAAAAAAACAGAAGATGGTGCAGATGACGTGGAGCACCACACTACATTAATGCCTCTCCAGTGTTCCTAATGTTTTCTCGCTTTGAGCTCTTGAAACTTTAAAATATAACAATACTTTCCTTTTACTCAATTCTTTTGCATGACATAGAAAATACAGACAGTGATTTTTTTGAGGCAAGAGATTGGGTTTCAGGTGATGAGAGAAAGGAGATCTTTCCTTTTCATGTTCTCTCAATTTCCTTTTATAAGTATGTTATTTATTTGTATTTTAAGGTCAACAGAGAGTTATCAAAGTCATGGGATTCTTTAGAGTTTTGCCCTCACAGTCACAGAGTAAAACCTACGTAGTCAGAATGGATTCTCCTGTTTGTGTAATATTCCACTAGATTCCAACATAATATTTCACTAAAGAGCTGTTATATCTGTGTTCTCCAACAAGATATCCACTCTGAGAGCTCTGCATTTCCGCTCTTTGTTGCACATTGATTCAGTTGCATATGATGAATCTCAGACATCCCCTCATTTTTAGATCTGTATGTGTTGCAAACTTGACATGTCATTTGGCATCTTTCTATCAAGAGAAAGACTATTTTCAGCATCATGAGTCTAAGAACAAGCCACTGTGTGTTGGGACTTGTCGATCGGCCTGATCAAGCCTGTCCTATTATTCGCATGCTGTTTATCATTACTTTCTCATGTCTGACAAAGTTATTAGTTTCTGAGAGCGATGTGTTAAACAATAATGGAGTGTCTTATTATTTACATCTTCCCTTGAAAACGAGCTATTTTTTAATTGAATCTTCTCTCCTCGATTCTCCCATGTGGTAATCATCTGGGATGTTAGTAAGAAGACGTTAATGTCTGGTTTTAAAACAAATTCCAGATTAGATACACTATTTTTTCCTTTCCTCATGACTGCTTTGTTTTTCTGGGTTCACATTTCTTCTTCCTGATGTACACTCTTTACCGGTTCTTTCACTGAAGGCCTGTGGGAGGTCAACTTTGAGTCTGTCTGTATGTTAGAAAACGTCTTTATCTCTTTCTTTGACAGAGTTTGGCTAGGTGTTTAAGTTAGTTTATTTTAGTTTTTTCCTTCCTTATTAAGAGATTTAATATTTCTGACACTCCATTTCTTTAGCTACAAAATGGGAATAAAACCATAAAATGGTGAATGTAACTAAGCTAATACACACAGAACTTTGAGTAACATTCCTTAGCAGATATTAAGTACTCAATAATGATAGCTATTATCATTATTATAATCTTCAGAGAGTGCACTCTAGGAGAATGACTACTTAAGATGGAGAATGTGAAGCTCACACCCTGAAGACTGAGCGGTTGGCATGACAGTGATTTGAATTCTTAGCCCTTGGGGAGCTTCAGCTGTAGTCTGCAGAGTATGTACAGATAATGTAATCGATTCCCACAAACCCACCACAGCACAGTGCAGCCTGCCTCACGCCTGGGATGCTCTGGGCTGCTTGTTGGGGAACCCCTGCTGTAAGTCTGGTTGGATTCTGTGCAGGGAAAGATGCAAAAAAGGGTGCCTTTCTCTTCTCTCAGATTTTTACAGCAGGGTTTTATTCATTTTTACATCCAAAGCAGACACTCTCCTTCTAGAGTCTTGGTGTTACTCTGGGATTCAGGCTTCCCAGACACCTAGTCATTTCAGCTCCCAGGTCCCAAGGTGACTGCAGAGTCACGTCTGACCCACTCCTTCCATCTTGGCCTGTTTCCCATCTTGAAGGACCTATGAGCAGGGAGAGGAGCCACCGAGGCAGATGGATCTGGAAGTCCTGGTGAACCTGAGCTTCAGAGAATGAAGCAGATATAGGAAACCTGAGACTGCCAAGGCTTCAAGGGCATGGGAAAACACGGAACAACTGAGAGGGGTGTGATAGCTGGCACAGAGGCAAGGGGAGGGGTGCTCCAACGTTGCCTAAAAGGGAAACCTCACACCGAAGTGGGGATTTGATTTTATATGATAGCAATGTCTGTGCCAGTTTCACCAATTCTGGTGTCCCTGAGGGATGCAATGGTGTGAAACCACAGGACAGAAGTTGCAATTGCCTTCAGGACTTAAGGAGGGGAAACATTTTATCTTAGTCCCGTGTGAGCCAGTCAGGGGCCACATCTAGAGAGGCTCAGAAGCTGTGTCTGACCAGTGTGATTTATTTCTGTTCCAGCCAAGCTCCTCTGGACCCCGGCTGGGAAAAGGGGGTCTCAGGCAGATCTAGTCATCGCAGCTGCTGCAGGTCAAGGTGGGGCAGGTAATAGCCCAGGCATTGTCGCTGTACCTCGTAGTCACCCTCCTTCTTCCACAGGCAGACGGTGAGCTGTGAGGGGAGCAGCGGGCATCAGAATGGACCAGTCCGCTGCCCGATGAGGGAGACTCCAGGGGAAGGAGATCCCAAAGCCACAGACACCCGATGCTTGTCGTCTCTCTCTTCCTTTTTTCCCCTTAATTTTTCTCTCTTGGTCCTTCTTTTCCTTCCCTTTTCCTACTTTCAGTTCTCTCTTCCTCTCTACCTCCAACAAGCTCTAGCTTAATTGAAGTATTAATGACATCTAATAAACTGCATACATTTAAAGTGAATGACTTGATCAGTTTTGATTAGAACTTACTGAACCATCACAACAATCAAAACAAGGGGGCCGGCCTGGTGGCCAACTGGTTAAGTTTGTGCGCTCCACTTCGGCGGCCCAGGGTTTTTTGCTGGTTCAGATCCTGGGCGTGGACATGGCACCGTTCATCAGGCCATGCTGAGGTGGCGTCCCACATGCCACAACTAGAAGGACCCGCAACTAAAAATATACAACTATGTCCCAGGGGGATTTGGGGAGAAAAGGGAAAAATAAAATCTTAAAAAAAAAAAAAGACAAGGAACGCCCACCCTCGCCAAATTTCCTCATGCTCCTTTGTAATTCCTCCTTCCCTGCCCTTTGCAAACATATTCTCATTCCCAGGCAACCACTGATCTGATATCTGTCCCTATAGATTCGCTTGCATTTTCTAGGAGGTGTTTATAAATGGGATCATACACTATGTGCTCATTTTTATCTGGCTTCTTTCACTCAGCATAGTAATTTTGAGATTTCTGCATGTCATTGCATGTATGGAGAATGCATTCCTTTTTATGGCTGAATAATATGCCACTGTGGGACAGTGTGTTTATTTATTGACCTGCTGATGGACATTTGGGTTGTTTTCCAGTTTTGGCTAGTATAAATAAAGTTCCTGTGAACATGTGTGTACAAGTCTGTGTACAGACATATGTTTTTATTCCCCTTGGATGGATTCCTAGGAGTGAAATGCCTGGGTAAATGAATATAATTATTAAAAATGCATCCAAGCTATTCTTCTCCAGCACTCTATGAGAGTTGCCTGACATCTTCCCCAACACTTGCTACAGTCAGTGTTTTTAATTTTAGCCATTCTCAGGTGTGGTGGAATCTCACGATGACTTTCACTTACATTTCCACAATGACTGATGTTGTTAAGAAAAGGAGAAGGCAAGCCACACAGAAATTGGGAGAAAATTTTGCAAAACATATCCGTAGCAAAGCACTGTATATATAATATATAAAGAGCTTTTACAATGCAATAGTAAGAAGACAAGCAACAGGTTCTTGCTTACCAGAGACAGCAGATCAGGCATGTGATGAGCACCAGGAGTCCCACTAAGAAGATGAGGAAGAAGGCCCAGAAGGGGAGGTCTGGGGAGACAAGTGCTGGGGTGAGGCACCTCCTGTCATTCTCCCAGGGCTCCTTCTGTGCCCCCACTGTGCCTCAACCATCCTTGACATGGGTTGGCCAAGCCTCCTCATCATCCAAGATCCTGCATGCGTGGTTCTCTTTGATGAGGCACAGTATCAAGATGCTCCCTCCCCATTCTGGGCTAGGGCTTCCTGGAGGTTTACCATGACTCTCAGTCAAGGCGTCATCTCTGCTGGGAGAATACCCTGGAAGTGAATGAATTGGACAATCCATGTGAGTATGTTTTACTCTTTTCAATAAACTTTTGAAACACACAGAAAAGGGGCCAGCCCTGTGTCTAAGTGGTTGGGTTTTTGTGCGCTGCTTCGGCAGCCCAGGGTTCCACTGGTTCGGATCCTGGGCATGGACATGGCACCACTTGCCGGGCTATGCTTGGGTGGCATCCCACAGGCCACAACTAGAAGGACCCACAACTAAAATGTACAACTATGTACTGGGGGGATTTGGGGAGAAAAAGTAGAAAAAAAAAAGAAGATTGGCAACAGTTGTTAGCTCAGGTGCCAACCTTTAAGAAATACACAGAAAAATAGAACAGTCTCATAAATTTCCATCACCTAGATTTAACAAAGCATATTTCGTTCAATTAAAACAATATTTCAGGGGCCTACCTGGTGGCCGAGTGGTTAAGTTGGCGCGTTCCGCTTTGGCGGCCCAGGGTTTTGTCGGTCCGGATCCTGGGCGGGGACATGGCACCGCTCATCAGGCCATGCTGAGGCAGCATCCCACATAGCACAACCAGAGGCACTCCCAATTAGAATATACAACTAGGTACTGGGGGGCTTTGGGGAGGAGAAGAAGAAAAGGAAAAAGAATATTGGCAACAAATGTTAGCGCAGGTGCCAATGTTTAAAAAAAAAAAGGTTCATCCAATGTATAAGTTATTAATACTTGCCACCCTGCTTTATCCCACATTTTCACTGAAATATCAAAGCCAAGCAGACATCATTATGTTTCACCCCATTTCAGTTTGCATCCCTAAAATATGAGGACACGTTACTACAGAATCCAAGACCATTATCACACTACAAGAGTGTAATAAATCAAATCAAATTCATACCTCTGGGCATGGAGGACTGAAATTGGGCCAGACCATCTTATGATGGGTGGGGTGAGAATGGGTCATCCCAGTTGGCAAGCCTATGAGACCTTTCTAAATTTGTAAATTCCCACTTGAAAGCTTTCTTCTCTGGCTAGAAACACATTCCTCACCTTCTCCTTTACTGAGTTGTTTTATATTCATCTTCCAGGATTCACCTTCAACGTAATTTCCTCCAGGAAGCCTTCTGATTACCAATCCCAAATATGGATTGGTTCACATCAAATAATTTATCATTTTCAATTGCTTATTGTTGTTATTGCCAATTACAACATAAACTCCAGGAGGGTAGGGACACACAGCACCCATTGGGCATGGGGGGAGGGTTGCAGGTCCCCCTACTTGTCCAACCTCTCCCCAGACAATGTCTTAGAGGTGTGCTGTCTGATATGGAGCAGCAACAAGTGCCTTTCTAAATTAAAATTAATTTTAATTAAATAAAATAAAAAATCTGATACCATAGTAACATTAAAAATCAGTAACCATAAAAAACAGTCACAATACCATCCTTCGAGAATGCAATACCCACATGTGGCTATGCACTGGACAGCACTGATATATAACATTTCCACCACTGCAGAAAGTTCTAATCCACGGTGCTGATCTAGAGGAGGACTTCATAAACTACAGCCTGTGGATCAGGAAACACAGCCACGCCCAGCACCTGTAAGGCTGGTTCACACACAGCTGGAGGCCCTCACTGACCATGTGGCGGAGTGGCTTTTAGTGCAGAGATAAGGAACCAGAAGTCCAGAGAGGGGTGGTGACTAGCTTGAGGTCACAAAGATGCCTAGGAGAAGGTGAGGGCCGCCTATATTCCACTGGTGTTCTTTTCTCTCTCTCAATGGTGGGTAAAGCCTGGGGAACTATGCCATCTCCTGTCCGCCTGAGAAAGCTCAGTGTTTCTCAGCCCATGCCTCCAGATTCCCAGTAAAAGCCCCACTTTCTTCTCCAATGACCAAGGATACTTACCATCCACAAAGACACTGTTCCTGTCCAGGGTGAAGCTCTGCAGCTAGGTACCCCTGCGTCAGCTGCAGGAATCCCTCACAGATGGCAACTCTGTCCAATCTCTGCGCCAACAGTGAAAGGGTACACAGTGGGTCAACCCCAGTGTGGTCACTGTGGGGGACAGACCTGGAAGTGCACAAGGGATCAACAACGGTGTCTGGAATTCTACCCTGATTCTACATTCCCTGCTTCTAGGTCCTGTCCAAGGGAACTTACTGAAACAATGTAAACATTTGTGTCTGCACTATCCAATACAGTCATTATTAGCCCCATGTTTTTACCGAGCACTGAAAATGTGTCTAGGAAGGAACTGATTTTCTCATGTGATTTAATTTAATGTAATTAATTTATAAATAAGTAGCCACCGGGAGAACATTCTTTTTGAAATGTTGTTGGAATGTATTTATCTTCTGAAAATAGACAAAAACAATAAGAATACTGGTAAAAATGGACAAAATCAACTTTCTCAGAAGTCTAGAAATTAATCAAAGGCTCTTGCAACAATCTGAGAGAGTTTAATTAAGAAAAATGATTGCATCTTGGTAAAGGAAGGAAACTTTGTGGCATTATAACTTGTACTAGTCCATTCCTGCTGTCACAATATCTTCAGTAGCTTTTAAAACCTTCAGTCTCAGAACCATGGCAGCTGTGAAAACCAGCAGTGCAGCAGCCATAAGGGGTTTGGAGCTCCCCAAAAGACGCATCCCTATTGAACTGTCACTATTTGTCTTGTGTGGCAGCTCCCTGAAAAAGCCGCATGTTCAGGGTTTGTCTTTATTTGACTCAGAGCTTGCTCAGTGAGGAAAGCCTATCCTCAGGGCACTTGCTAAAAACAATCAGCGGTAACTGTTTTACACTGTAGTTACCTGAAGGAGTGACCCCAGGTGAGACAGGCAAGGGGTGAGCCAAAAACTTAAAAGAAAAATCTGGGGATTGAGATGTCCATAGGGGACTTTGAAAAGCTCCAATCTATCTGTGGGGATCTAGAAGACCAGAAGTGTGCATGGCTGTGTGCACATCCAGGAAAGACTTGAGAAAGTCTCAATCTCTTACCCGTAGCTGAAATGTTGGCTTAACATCCGAAAAATTGATTAATGTAACAACATATTAACAGAATAAAGGTCAAATACCAGATAATCTTGACACAGATAAAAAAAAGGATTTCACAAAATACAACCAACATCCTTCATGATTATGAAAGAAAACTCAACAAATTAGGAATAGAAAAAAACTTAACCTGATAAATAGCATCCATGAAAAACTCATGGCTAACATCACACTCAATGACGAAACAGTGAAAATTCCCTCCTAAGAGCAGGGACAAGACAATGATGTCTGCCGTCATCTCACATGCTAATCACAGGTACTAGAGGTTCTCATGAGGGGAATTAGACAAGAAAATAAATAAAAGGCATCCTCAGTGGAAAGTAAGATGTAAAACTATTTCTTTTTGCAGATGACATGATATTGTATATAGAAAACCCTGTGAAATAAGCACATGCCTACACACAGTATGTGAATAATACCCAAAAGGTGTATAAAAAATTTCAATTGCTTCATGTGGTTAGAGACTGAAACAGTAATCAAAAGCATCCCCAAAAATAAAAGACCAGGACCAGATGGCTTTCCTGGAGAATTCTACCAAACTTCCAGAAAGGACTTAATACCTATCTTTCTCAAGCTCTTCCAAAAAATTAGGGAAGATGGAATGCTTCCTAACACATTCTACAAGGTCAAATCACTCTGATACCAAAGCCTGACAAGGACAACACAAAAAAGGAAAACTACAGGCCAATATCATTGATGGACATAGATGCAAAATTCCTCAACAAAATATGGGCAACCCAAATACAGCAATACATCAAAAGGATCATACATCACGATCAAGTGGGATTCATACCAGGGACACTAGGATAGTTTGACATCTGCAAATCAATCAATGCATTAACACAATGAGGAATAAAAACCACATGATCATCTCAATAGACACAGAGAAAGTATTTGACAAGATCCAACAGCCATTTATGATAAAAACTCTTAACAATATGGGGATAGAAGGAAATTACACCAATATAATAAAGGCCATATATGACAAACTCATGGCCAACATCATAGTCAATGGGGAAAAACTGAACGCCATTCCTCTGAGAACAAGACAAGGATGCCCACTCTCACCACTCTTATTCACCAGAGTACTGGAGGTTTTGGCCAGAGCAATTAGGCAAGAGAAAGGAATAAAAGGAAAACAAATAGGGAGTGAAGATGTGAAACTCTTGCTGTTTGCAGACGACATGATCTTATATATAGAAAACCCTGAAGAATCCATTGGAAAACTATTAGAAATAATTAACAACTACAGTAAAGTTGTGGGGTACAAAATCAACTTACAAAAATCAGTTGCATTTCTATAGTCTAATAACGAACTTACAGATAGAGAACTCAAGAATGTAATTCCATTTACAATCTCAACAAAAAGAATGAAATATCTAGGCATAAATTTACCAAGGAGGTGAAGGACTTATACAACGAAAACTATAAGACATTATTGAAAGAAATTGATAATGACATAAAGGGATGTGAAGATATTCCATGCACATGGATTAGAAGAACAAACATAGTTAAAATGTCCATACTACCCAAAGCAATCTACAGATTCAATGCAATCCCAATCAGAATCCCAATGACATTCTTCATGGAAATAGAACGAAGAATCCTAAAATTTTTATGGGGCAACCAAAGACCCCGAATTGCTAAGGCAATCCTGAGAAAAAAGAACAAAGCTGGAGGCATCACAATCCCTGACTTCAAAATGTACTACAAAGCCATAGTGATCAAATGGCATGGTACTGGTACAAAAACAGGCACACAGATCAATGGAACAAAACCAAAAGGCCAGAAATAAAACTGAACCTCTACAGATGGCTAATCTTTGACAAAGGTGCCAAGAACACACAATGGAGAAAAGATAGGCTCTTCAATAAATGGTGTTGGGAAATCTGGACAGCTACATGCACAAGAATGAAAGTAGACCATTATCTCATGCCATACACAAAAATAAACTCAAACTGGATCAAAGACTTGAAGAAAAGTCCTGAAACCTTAAAACTCCTGGAAGATAATATAGGTAGTACACTCTTTATATGGAATCGAAAAGGATCTTTTTGAATACCAGGTCTTCTCCAGACAAGGGAAACAAAAGAACAAATAAACAAGTGGGAGTTCATCAGACTAAAGAGCTTCTGCAAGGCAAAAGAAATTAGGATCAAAACAAAAAGACAACCCACCAATCAGGAGAAAATATTTGCAAATCATATATCTGACAAGGGGTTAATCTCCATAATATATATGGAACTCAAACAACTGAACAACAAAAAAACAGTTTGATCAAAAGATGAGCAGAGGATATGAACAGACATTTTTTCAAAGAAGATATACACATGGCCAATAAGCACATGAAAAGATCTTCAATATTGCTAATTATCAGGGAAATGCAAATCAAAACTATACTAAGATACCACCTTATGCCTGTTAAAACGGCTATAATCACTAAGACTAAAAATAACAAATGTTGGAGAGGGTGTGGAGAGAAGGGAACCCTCATAAACTGCTGGTGGGAATGCAAACTGGTGCAGCCACTATGGAAAACGGTATGGAGATTCCTCAAAAAACTAAAAATAGAAATACCATACGACCCAGCTATCCCACTACTGGGTGCCTACCCAAACAACTTGAAATCAACAATCCAAAGTAACATATGCACCCCTATGTTCATTGCAGCACTAATCACAACAGCCAAGACATAGAAACAATCTAAGTGCCCATCGACTGATGATTGGATAAAGAAGATGTGCCATATATATATATAATGGAATACTACTCAGCCATTAAAAAAGATGAAATCATCCCATTGGCAACAACATGGATGGACCTGGGAGGTATTATGCCAAGCAAAATAAGCCAGACTGAGAAAGACAAACAGCATATGATTTCACTCATATGTGGAATATAAACAAACACATGGGCAAAGAAAACAGTTCAGTGGTTACCAGGGGAAGGGGGATGGGGGGTGGGCACAGGGGGTGAACAGGAGTACCTATAAGGTGACAGACAAGAATTAACGTACAACTGAAATTTCACAATGATGCAAACTATTATGAACTCAATAACAATAATAAAAAAACCCCACTAGCCCAGGCATGTGTATCAAAGAAAGTCTTGTTCCAAGGTGTGACTTAGGTATGTGACCCGAGGCAGATACTGAACCTCTCTGTGCCTGTTTCTTAATTTGCAAAATGTGAATAAGAACCTGTCTTTATGAATTTTTATGAAAAGTCACCCCCTGACTCCTGACTGTTGGGAGGCCATCTCTACGTGGGAAAAGAGCGGACACACAACCCCATGCTCACCGCATCCCTAATGCTTCTCTTGCTCCGCTGGTGTTTGGTGGGGCCTGGCTGGCCGATGTCCTGGGAACAGAGTAGGCTGGTGCCAGTGAAATTCAGCTGGAAGTGCTGGGGGCTGGGACTGCTTGTTGGCTTGTCTGTTGGTAGATGAAATGATGGCTCCACTTCTAGAATAAAAAGAAAGTATAAATGTCCTCTATGAAAGAAAGATGTTAACAAAGAAGTCATTCCAGCCAGTCTACTTATTCCTGGCAATGTGACCTGGCTGGGTTTTTTAAGTTGGGCTACAGAAGACGCCCCCATCCCCCTGTCCATCTGGAATCCTTTCATCTGTCTACCTGTCCAACTCTACACCAAGCATGATGAGTTCACTAGGATGTAAAGAGGAGAATGGGCCTCTCTGAGGCTTAGCTGGCAAGTGTAGGGTGTTGACTCCCCAGTGGGCATCTGTCACATACCTTTCCTGATCCAGCTTCCTAATGGGTTTTCCTGCCTCTGGTCTTCTTCCCCCTCCCAATTCATTCTCCACACATCATCAGAGGACAAGCAGAACTCTGAGTGTGTCATGCTCCTCCACAAACCACTCCAGTGCCCAAGAAAATCCCTGCCCATACCTTTAACCTCAATTGTAACCTCTCCCATGTCAAAGTGTATGTTCCAGGCACACAAAAATTCTTACAGCTTCCCCAAACATGCCATGATACTTCTATCTTCTAGGTTATAGAGACACATAGCATGATTCCCCATCTCTTCCCTGAGCTGGGTCCTGTTCTCCAGCACATCTCAGTTTCTTCATCACTTCCTCCAGAAAACTTTCTAAGACAGGGCTGTGAGTCCTTCATTGGGGTTCCCACAGGCTGTTAATGTTCCCTGATTATACCATTCCTCACAAGGTATCACCAGTACCTATTTACTTGCATTAAATATTTGTTGAATAAATTAATGAATGAATCAATGTATGGATCATATTTGGAGGCCTAAGAAGGCAACTCAGGATCCTCTATATTTGGTGATGGAAAAATTTATGTGTGAAAATAACTATTCTCTTGGGTGCAATTGCTGCAAGTTCTCTTCCTGCCTCCTCTTGGATGACCCATGTCTATGGGTCATCCACATGGGCCTCCAAGAAAGTCCCCTTCCCGACAGTCTCCATCCAGTCCACGGCTACTCAGAAGCCCCATCCTTCCTCAAAGCCCCATCTCTTCAAGCCGTAAGACCAGTCCCCCCCCACCTGTCACATGCATGTTCAACAACTGGGAGCTGGCACTCACCCAGTGGGATGAGGCACTCAGGTCTCATCTAGGTCTGGTGAAGACCTGCTTCACCATGCCGGTGTCCAGATTGGAGGAGAACAGTGCCTCGATGGTGACCAACACAGAATCCAACTTAGAGACAGAGACCACAAGAATTCAGCCAGCACCCAACACCAGCACTGTCTCCCGAGTTCCTGCTTTATACAGCGAGAGACCCAGGGGCAAGCAATGGGGGATTATCTGGTTGCCTCCCTCCCCAGGCTAGAGAAGAGACCCTGACCAAAAAGGGAAGGCTCCTAGGAGCTGGGGACAGAAGCAATGACAGGAACAATAATGAACATCTATGGAGCACCTCTAAGAAGTGACTTACACATTCCCTCACCATCACGCTGGTGGAAGGTATTGTGATAATTATCCCCACGTTAAACAGGAAGGAACTGAAGTTTGGAAATACTCAAAGTCAGCACTGTGCCCTATGATCCTCCTCCTCCCCAGTGTAGACGCCCTAGTCCCTCACCCATCCTCAGAGACCTGGGATCAAACCCAACTGTGACAGTTCTTAGACTGTTCACCTCACTTCTCTGAGTCTCAGTTTTCCTATCTGAATAACAAGGATGATCACTGTATGTACCTCCTGGGGGAAGCTGTGAGAATGAAATGAGATGATCTTGCACGAAAGTGCTCAGCAGGGAGCTTGGCCATGGTCAATGTCATTATTGGGTGAAATTTGTTGAAAGTGTCCGGAAGAGGAGAAGGTGGTGGATGCTGCGGGTTGGTGGCCTCAGGAGGTTAACACTTTTCCCATCCCCCGAAGACCTATGGAACGAGATGGCAGGATCAGCTGACAGGGATGTGGGGGAGAATGGGCACCATGTCAGCAACTTCCAGATCAAGGGTGTGTCATGGGAGCTCAGAGTCACCAGCCACCAGCTTAGTCAATACTTCCAATCTCCTCAACTTACGTCAAGTGGGTGACCAGGCATGAGTGGAATATGTCTTGTAGCTGGCTGCCTCTGTAGAGCTCAGTGACCTAGGACAGAGGGTAGGGAGAATGGGTGAGATAGAGGTCTCCTGGGGCTTCAGGGACCACAGGAGCCAGTGAAAGATCACAGGCCTTGGAGCAAGGGAGACCTGAGTTCAAATCCTGACTCTGCCCCTACCTCACTGTGTGACCTTAGGCACATGGCTCCCCTTTCTGAGCCTCAGTTTACCCATCTGAGAAACAGGGAAGGCAGCTGGGCCACCGCCTCTGGAAACTGAAAGGTGGAAAGAATCACGTAATAGATGTAAGTCAGGTGGAGGAATGAGGGGGCCCCCAGGGAAAGGAGAGATGGGATGGGGAGAGACCCACTTGGTCCTGGATGTCCCTCAGCAGGCGGTGTACTCTGAGGACGTGGGCTCCGAGTGCTGAGGTTCCAGTTGATGATGCGGGAATGTGGCTGGTACTCTCTCTGGATGGATAAACTCTGGGGGGCACAGCCTGGAGTCACCAAGAAGAAGAACAGGCAAAGGGAGACTCCCAGCTTTCAGCACAGAGGCATAGCAGCCCAGGGGGCCCTGCCTACTATCAGAATCAGGCCCACAAGCTGGGGCCCGTGGGGACTTCCAAATGGAAGTCACCCCAAAGAGGGGAAAACTGGAATTTTACAAGGCTCTCCTGAGCTGAGCTTGTGCTTGGGCTGATACAGTTCCTGCTGGTTCATCACTCATTCAAAATCCAAATTCCCTAATAGAATATAAATTCTATGGAGGTGGGACAAGGTCTGTTCGGTTTTCCAGGGTCCCCATGCATCTGGCCCAGGGCCTGGCTCACGGAAATGATGAGCCATCCTGGTTTGTCTAGGACTGTGCTGGTTTGAACGCTAAATGTCCTGTGTCCTGGCAAACCCCTCAGTCTTGAATTAATGAGGATGGCTGGTCACCATAAATTGTCCACTCAGAATAGCTATTGCATGACAAGCACATATTCCCCTCAAGAATGTCACAGGCAAGCTAGAATGAGAAAGACACACACCCCCACACTCACAATTAGTAGAAGCCAACAATTAAATATAAAATTACTTAACATCATTCCCTCAATGTGGATCACCAGACTGTTACCTCAGAAAAGTTTCAAGAAACAAAGTCAATTCCCCGTAGAAGGCAAGGTGTAGCAGACACTCTGTTTGCAGACTAGTCCCGACCCTTCAATCTACAAGGTGTCGCTTAACATTCCTCCAGATGATGCAAAATCTCATAAAGAATAAAAACCTACTTGCTCAAAATACATCTAGTTGCTGGTCAATTCCATTTTAAATTTCTGTTACTAATATAAAGAAGTTCAAATAATCGTTTTCCCCAGGTGTCCCTATATTGTGAATCTCTGTGGAGAATTTACAGGGCTTTAGAAGTCTACCTGAATGGGTCTGAGGAAAGTTGCTGAGTGTTGCTGCTAACATTTAATGGGATGTCTTGTAATACTACGTAAACACAGAAAACATTCACATATTATACATAAAATCCTTTTTTTTTTTTTTTTTGAGGAAGATTAGCCCTGAGCTAACATCTGCCGCCAATCCTCCTCTTTCTGCTGAGGAAGACTGGCCCTGAGCTAACACTGGTGCCCATCTTCCTCCACTTTATATGTGGGAGGCCTACCACAGCATGGCGTGCCAAGCGGTGCCACGTCCACACCCAGGATCCGAACCAGCGAACTCTGGGCCACCGAAGCAGAATGTGCGAACTTAACCACTGTACCACCGGGCCAGCCCCTGACATTTTTAATATTATGGAATGCAAGTACATCTATATTTCTCTACTGCACACGTATTTGCAGTTATTTACATGTTTGTTTAACATGCTATTTGCATATAACTGTATTTTCTGAATTGTTTACACACAGAACCACACACACCTTACTCTTTCCCATCAATATTATCAAACATTAATAGTTTTTCCTAAGACACCCTCCCTCTTAGTGGCTCCTTGTGTTGACACCCCGAGCCCAGGAAAGCCCACAGGCAGCTCTTCTGCACAGCGGGGGCTGCTGGAACCTGCTGGAACGAGTCCACGTGGCGCTCACCTGCTCACACAGAAATCCACCATCAGTGAGGACAGGCGGACCTTGAGCCTGGTTTCAACTCAAACTTGAGCTCCATGGATGCTGTCCTTGTCTGAGGGGGAAAACAACACAAGGATAGTTTTTGAGGCCTTTTATAGACTGTAATACAGTTGGAGGGAAAGGAAACCCCATTCCCTTTTCTTTTCTGTATTTACTGATTTAACGGAAACTGTTGGCTGTGACTGGCTTTCCCCGATTCCTAGACAGCCACCTGCTCCCCCAGCTGGGAGAAAGCATCCCTGGGCTGTGTGCGTTTCCCTTGCTCACCTCACTCGGCTGGACAGAGAGTTTTTGGTGACTCCAGACCCTTTAAACAAGCTTGTCACTTAGGGGCCCTGTAAGCGGCTCGGCTGACTTGTGAACAGTTTCCACAGTCCGTTCAGGGCTCGGGAGAGTCTAAGGCCCTGGGGCAGGGTTTCCCACCCTCGGCACTGCTGACATTTGGGCTAGATAATTCTGCGTCGTGGGCTGTCCTGTGCCGTGGAGGATGCTGAGCAGCATCCTCGGCCTCCACCCTCCAGGTGCCAGGCGCCCCCAATTGTAACAACGCCTCCAGACGAGGCTAAAAGCCCCCGGGGCAAATCCCACGGAGCACGGGGACGAGGCCGGTGAGGAGGGGATGGTGGCGCCCAGAGGAAACAGCAGCTCCGGCGACCTGAAGGAACAGCCCGGGGGAAACGGGGCTCCGGGGCGACGGAGGAGGCCGGGCCCTAACGGGGCTGCCCCGGCCCAGGCCCCTCCCTGGAGCCCCATCGGAACCCAGCCCAACCGTCGCTCCCCGCGTCCCCTCCCTAGGGCGCACGTGCCACGGGAATCCCGTCCGCGCCGAGAAGAGAGGACACAGCGCGCAGACACACCCAGGTGCTTCCTCGGCACCGTCCCGGCTTTCGCTTCCGGTCTCAGGCGAGCAGCTCAGAGTTTCGGGCGGGCCTACAGGGCAGAGCCGTTTGGGGGCTCCAGGTTGAGGCGGGGGCGAGGTGGGGGCGGGGCCAAGCGGGGTGGGCACCCCAGTTGCGGGCGAGCAATCACACTGGGGCTCCAGATTGTCTCTGCCCACTCACATGGTCTCAGTGGATCGCACTTGCCCCCTCGGGGCACTGCAGATCTATGGATGTTTAATGTAGCTGGCGGGTAGGTAGCTCACCCAGCTGTACCACTTCTGCTCCAAGGTCACCCAGTCTTTGTGCTTGGTGGGTGTGGCCTTTCCACTAGGGCTGAGCAGAGACTCTCCCTGGGGCCGCTGTGGGACCCTGTGATGCGGGTCAGTGAGCCCAGGAGTCAAAAGAAAGATTTCTTAGACTCTTAAGATCTGGCAGTAGTGCTCTTTTATTTAGAGAATAGTATGGAATACCATGGGGACAGGACCCATGGGCAGTCAGAGCTTCTGCTGCCCCAAGTTGAGGGTTAGAGCTAAATTTAAGGCATAGGTATGTGAGTTACCTCTTTACAAGACAAAGGAAAGAATATGTAAAAAAGTTAAAATGGTATCAGTGACCGTAGGGTCCGGCCATTGGGCGGTCCCACAACTTTTAGATAAGAATCAAACCGGATTGAATAAATAGCAGAAGTCACCACTTAAATATTATCCTTAGCTAAAGACAAAGGAGGATGGGGGGGGGGGGGGGGGTCAGGTACATGAGGTTGCCAGACAGTAAACAACTTAAGTTCTTGCCTCTGGCATTGATTAAGAGTTTCTAGAGATAAGGCCATCCCCCTTCTTCCTGGCACAGAGAGGGAGGCATCTTTACAGATAGAGGTTTCCCTTAGAAATGTAAATCTTTCCCAAAAAAGGGGCAAGCAAATTCCACTCCTAGGAGCCTGCTTCTCATTTGCAGCTTTAAAATTAACCAGCCTAAAAATCCTCATCATAAACCATTTTAAAATTAACCAGCCTAAAATCCTCATCACGTGGATTTTCCTTCTGGCCCACAGAGCAATCATGGGGGGGCTTAAGGCTGTAGTCACCTGTTTCCACAGTTGTGCTGATGCACACACCTGTCCTCAGGGCTGGGTGGTGCTAAGAGAGTGTCAGCTGGGAGAGAGTCACTCACAGGTGCTAGGCTGTCTGGGGACCAGAGAGTTCTCACCTATCTCCACTTCCTCCCCGGGGGTAGTCATCCACCTTCCTATGTAAAGCAGCACGGTCTCTCGGGGGTCCTGAGGTGCTGTGTGAGAATCCACCATTGATCAGTGAATGGCCATTTAGTTGTATAGTTAGAAAGGAGAGAGACAAAGAAAACCACTCACTCTGCTATGTTGCTAATGTTGCTCTGGAATCATAGAACTTTTGAACTCAAAAAGATATTTCACTCTTCATATTACAGATGAAGAAACTGAGGTCTGAAGAGGTTACGGGATTTGGCCAAGATTAATTCCTGGGACTGGAGAGAGATCCTCTCATTCTCAGCTGGCCGCATTGTCATAACATCTCTAGCATCAAATAGCAAAGAGAGGGAAGTCTGTTGATTTCTAGGTAGAAACCATTCCCCATCACATTTTTACTTTCCCCTTCTTAGATGCCTGCTCTGCCCTGAGAAGGAATTTATCTGGTGTTTATGCTATCCTTAAGAAGAGAAAAATGCTACTGGGAAATATTATTAGGATTCAGTGTGGCACTGGAGATCCCAGTCATTAAAAAATGAGAATGGAAAGAATAAGAGGTAAATAATATTAGTAAGGAGAGAAAATCTATTATTTTAGTGTGAAATAACATATAAGGTTGAGCTAGTCAATAAGTTGAGTAATGGGAAAGGATACTAGAGAGTTACATGAAAAAAAATACCTTTATATGAGCAAGAACTAGATTAAACATGTAAATAATTATTCTACTCGTAGGAGCAATGAATTGTTTAAAAGAATCAAGAAAAAATAATTGGAGCTATGCCAGAGTTATATGAATAAGATTATGAAGATATACCAAAAACATAAAACTCTGATTAAATGGAGAAATATACTACATTTACAAATGAAAAGAATGAGTATTTCAAAGATACCAGTTTTCGAAACATTATTCAGATTCAATGTATTTAAAATAAAAATTTAAAATGATAGAGTAATTGTTTTTAGGCAATAAGATAAATTTTGCAGAAATAAACATTGGATCATTAACTAACATTATTCACAAATAAAAACACTCCAAATGGTTTATAGTGCTAAAATTCACAGTAAAAAGCCCCCATATATAACAGTGGTACATGATAAGATAGGAGAATATCCAAAATCTTAAAATTAGTAAAGGTATTCTTAATATATGTGCTTAAAGACATCTTGTTAAAAAAAGGAAGTAAAAAAAATAAAAATAGAAGAAGATGTGATGTCTGATTTTCCTTTTGGAACTGAATATTGAGAATATTCCAATGTACAATATACAATAAAGAATAGAAATCCTTAGTAATTAACCATTAAATGAGAGGACATATTCAAATAATAGCATAATGTATTGGTTAGTTTCTCCTATATAATAAACCATCCTAAAATGTAGTGGCTTAAGATAAGAGTAATTTAACTCTTCTCATGATTCTGTGGATTACCTGGGGAGTCCTTTGGTTTGGGCCTATGTGTGGTGGCTCAGCTGGGATTGGATGGTCTAGGATGGCCTTACTCACATATCTGATTGTTGACTTGAAGTCACCTGGAGAGATAGAAATGTGCAGTCTGTCCACTCATTCCCATATTGTTGGTCACAAGTTTCCCCAGAGCAGTGAGAGAAGGACAAGCACAAAGGAGCAAGTGTTTTTCAAGCCTTTGCTTGTGTCATTTGCTTGTGTCCCATTGGCCAAAGCAAGTTTCAAGGCCAAGCCCACCCAGAGTCAAAATGAGATGGCACTACCAAAACACACAGATGGAGGGCTGGCCCCATGGCGGAGTGGTTAAGTTCGCGTGCTCCGCTGCAGGCGGCCCAGTGTTTTGTTGGTTCGAATCCTGGGCGCGGACCTGGCACTGCTCATCAAACCACGCTGAGGCAGCGTCCCACATGCCACAATTAGAAGGACCCACAACAAAGAATATACAACTATGTACCAGGGGGCTTTGGGGAGAAAAAGGAAAAAATAAAATCTTTAAAAACACACACACACACACACACAGATGGAGGGAGACGACTAATGGGTGGCCATTTTTGCAAACTACCACACATAATTTTAGAGGAAAATTAATCTGAGGTAATATTCATATCTGTATTCATGCATTTGAATGTGTAGGGACCTGAAATTGGCCACCCCAAGATATGTCTCTTTGGCATCAGGATTATTTGAGGCTGATTGCTTTTGATAAACTGGGACAGGGAAGGAGGCTCTGAGGAATGGAACTTGCCCTTTGTTAGGACATGTTTACATTTGTGAGGTAAATCTCTATCTGTAAAGGTGCCTCCCTCTCTGTACCAGGAAGAAGAAAGGAGATGACCTTCTCTCTAGAAACTCTTAATCAATACCAAAGGCAAAGACTTAAAATCTGCATTTTATTGTGCTTGTCTGGTAACCTCCTGCAACTGACTTCCCTCCCCCTCCCAACGTTGGCATTTCTTTAAGGATTAAGCATCTTTCCTTAGGCTAGGAACTGATTGCTGCCCTCACCTGTGACCGCCCAGCTCCAGACAATCGACTTGCCTCCTGCTACGCCCTCCGAGATAGCAGACCACTACCTGCTGTGTCCATCAAGCGCTGTGCCGACAGGGCAATCTTGTGACTATTGTGGGAGGGACATTTCAATCACATGTGAAACATCCTGTTTGGGGGTATATAACCACTCTGTGTGATGCGGGGTTGGTGAGCCAAGGAGTGGAAAGAAAGATTTCTTGGACTTTCAAGATCTGGCAGTAGTGCTCTTTTATTTAGAGAATAGTGTAGCATGGGGACAGGACCCATGGGCAGTCAGAGCTTCTGCTGCCCCAAGTTGAGGGTTAGAGCTAAATTTAAGGCATAGGTATGTGAGTTACCTCTTTACAAGACAAAGGAAAGAATATGAAAAAAGTTAAAATGGCATCAGTGCCAGTGGGGTCTGGTCATTGGGTGATCCCATGACTTTTAGACAAGAATCAAATCAGATTAAGTAAAGGTAAGAAAGGTTAGAAGCCACCACCCTAAACCAGTTACATGAGATTGCCAGACAGCAACCAACTTAAGTTCTTGCCTTCCCCATTAAGAGTTTGTAGGGACAAGGTCATCTCTCTTCTTCTTCCTGGTACAGAGAGGGAGGCACCTTTACAGATAGAGATTTACCTTACAAATGTAAATGTGTCCCAACAAGGGCAAGTTCCATTCCTCAGAGCCTCCTTCCCTGTCCCAGTTTATCAAAAGCAATCAGCCCCAAACAATCCCGATGCCAAAGAGACATATCCTGGGGTGGCCAATTTCAGGTCCCTCCAAGGTCATCCCCCCTTCCTTCACAAATGCAAATGTCTCTCAAAAGGGCAAGCAAAATTCCACTCCTCAGAGCCTGCTTCTCATCTGCCATTTTAAAAGTAACCAGCCTAAAATCCTCATCATGTGCACCCCACTTCTTCGGTGCCCTTTCTTCCTTCGGCAAGAAAGGCCCCGGGCCATGGTTCCTCATAAAGCTGTGTTTAATTTTCTCTTGCTATTCTGTCTCATGTGAATTTAACTTGTTCTCCAGCCAGATGAACCCACATTTGGGAAGAGGAAATGTCTTCCTCCCCTACAAATGCCTCAGGATCTTTGTATAAAGCCAAAAGAACTGTAAACCATTAAATTAATTGGAGAGGTGTGGTAAATTTAGTTGATACTTAGAGTAGGCCTGCAAATTGTAGTAGTTTATTTTTCAGGGGTATGCAAGTTCTTATGAGACTTAAGAAAAATATATTTTGATTATTTTCCCCCCAGATGTGTTGTATTCCTTAACACTTTTGATGTGTTTCTCTCTGGCCTTAGGAAGATAAGGAAGCACTTGGGAGCAAAGATTCAGCCTAATAGCCCTGCACTGGAGGCCGAGATGGAGAAGATCTCCACAGCCACCATGACCTTGCCCTTGGTGCTGTGGTAGACGGGGAGGAAGGGGACCCAGACACTGCAGAACACCAGCATGCTGAACGTCAGGAACTTGGCTCCATTGAAGGTGTCAGGCAGGTTATGGGCCAGGTAAGCCAAGGAGAAGCTGCCCAGGGCCAAGGAGCCCAGGTATCCCAGGACACAGTAGAAGGCAGTGACCAAGCCCTTGTTGCACACGATGATGACGTGGCCTTGTTCAGAGTGCGCATCTATGTCAATGAAGGGAGGAGAGGTCCCCAGCCAGACTCCACAGAGACTCAGTTGGATAAAGGAGCAGATAGGAATGATGAAGTTAGGTGCCCCTGACACTGACTGCTGCCTCATCCTTCTCCCTGGAGCGGTGACCTTGAAGGCCACAAGCACAATAAGAGTTTTGGCCAAGACGGCAGAAACAGCCACAGTAAAAACAGCTCCAAATGTGATTTGTTGAAGAATGCAGGTGGCTGTGTTGGGACGACCGATGAAGAGTAAGGAGCAGAGGAAGCACAGGGTGAGGGAGACAAGCAGGGTGTAGCTGAGAGTCTGATTATTGGCCTTGACTGTGGGAGTGTCTCGGTGCTTCACAAAGACCCCCAGGACCACAGCCATTAGGCCAGATAAAGAGAGAGCTGTGCAGGCCGGGGCTGTCCCCAAGGGGTCTTCATGAGCCAGAAAGGTCACAACGTTTTGGAGGCAGCGGTCTCACTCTCTGTTGGCATACTGATGGTCCGGACACCTGACACACTGATCCATGTCTGGGGAGAAATGCAAACTGTCATCAGCCCAGGTTCAGTAATTCTGTCATTCACAGGCCCCCAAAGAAGGGCACTGGACAAGTTTAGCGAAATTGTCCTCCTTTGTTGCTCTAGACACCAAGTAAAAGAACGCTCTGCAGGTAATGATTCCCAGTTAGTATTGCCCATCTTCTTTATGGTTCAGTAACTAAGGTCTTAGTGTTATTTGTATTTATCTTGCATATTCATCAGAACACTTTCTTCTCTGAAGAGAACCAGAAGACATCCCTGTGTCACTCAGTTATCCTCATATACCCTGTGGCCTGTTTTTATTATTTCAATGAGCGAGCACTTATTGGAAAACCACCATGACAGATAATATGCTATGTTTTAGGTAAATAGAGACGAACAAGTCATAGACCTCATTCCTAGAGACATTCAAAATGACGCACTTTCTTCCATCTAAAATGATTTCCACTACATTTCATCTCGATTTCACGTCCACTACTTCCGTTAAGAGTCTAGTCTCATCTCTCCTATGTTATCACAAGAACTTTCTACTCGTGTTCCCTCCCCCAGCCCAGCATCAGAAGTCATGTTACATGTAAATGTGATCATGTTTATCCTCCACTAAAAACTTCCATTCCACAAATTCTTAGAAAGACCACAGATATGCTATATAACCTTGGTCTTGCCTATCTCTACTACCGCTGATTTTTAAGATTCTCAAATCTTCATGCAGTTCTCAAACTGTCCCATGCCCGCTCAGCCCTGTAGGCATCAATGCCTGCCTTTTCCTCCTGCTTGAGACATTGCTCCGTCTTCCGTATGTTCCACTAAAATCGCTAGTTTTTCACACTTACATCTACCATCTACCTGATAATTTCTATGGATGGTGCGCGTGAGTTAGAGAGTCATTATTTTCTCCGTGCATACAGTCAATTTGCCCAACAGGTATTTTTGAAAAGACTTTTGTTTTCCCTCTACTCCTCTGTGTTTCCTTGTCATAAATCAGATGTGCATATATGTGTCCCTGTGTGACCAGCTTGTATCTGAACTTGCCATTTGCTTCCATTGATTTCCTTGTTTATCCTTGCCATCAAGCTACGCTACTGTGATGCTATACTACTTGATATCAGGGAGAGTAAGTCCTGCCACCCTATTCTTTGCTTTTGAAGTCCTATCTATGCTTTTCCTTTATCATTTCCATATGAATTTGTAAGGCATAATTTCCACAACAAAACCAATCAGGATTTTGATTGCAATTTTATGTTGTCAGTAGATCGATTTGGACAGTATTGATATCTATACAATATGGGCTCTGTTCAGACACAAACATGGTTTATCTGTCCTCTTCTTTTTTTTTTTTTTTTGTGAGGAAGATCAGCCCTGAGCTGACTACTGCCAATCCTCCTCTTTTTTTTTTTTTTTTTTTTTTTGCTGAGGAAGACTGGCCCTGAGCTAACATCCATGCCCATCTTTACCTACTTTATACGTGGGACACCTACCACAGCATGTCGTGCCATGGGGTGCCAGGTCCGCACCCGGGATCTGAACCAGCGAACCCCGGGCCACCAAGAGGCAGAACATGTGAACTTAACCACTGCACCACTGGGCCGGCCCCTGTCCTCTTCTTTCAGTCTTCTTTTATTTTTCTAAATCCAGTTCTGTAAACTTATGGACCAAAGTCTTTCAAAATTTTCATTAGGTTTATTTCTAGATATTCCATACTTTTAAGTTGTTGTAAATGTCACTGTTTAAAATTTAAATTTTGAATGCCTTATGATTGGTAGATGGAAATAAAAATTTGTTTGTATATTAGCCTTGTTTTCAGCCACCACAAGACTCAGTTAATTCATTAACTTATCAGGATTTTATACTTACAAAATAATGTTGTCTGGAGATAACGTCAATTTTATTTTTTCCTTTCCAATAAAATATTTCTTTTCCCGCCAATATTGCACTGGGGAGGGCCTCCAGTGTAATATCTAGTAGCATCGGTAATACTGAACATTCATCTCTCATCCTTGCTTCCAACACTGGGCTTTCATCTTTGGTTCTGTAAATACTCTTTATGGGATTGAGAGAGTTTCCTTCTAGTCTTCATTTTGTAATAGTTATTTTTGTTTGTTTTAAAACATGAATGGGTCTTTAATTTTATTATTGTTTATTCTGCGGTTATTGAGATTATGATTTCTTTTTCTTCAGGGACTAGTGTACTGAATTACATTGCATGAACTACATTTGGTTATGATATGCCCTTCTTATAAGATACGGCTGGATTTTTTTTTTTTTTAGGATACGTGAGTTTAATTCATGAAAGAGAGTGGCCTGTAAATTTCCTTTCCTGTTATTATTTTGTTAGATTTTGGTTTAAGCTATTCTCACAAAATGAGTCAAAAGCTTTTCTGTTTTTCCTATTCTCTGGAAGAGTTTGAGTAAGTGTGTTTTATTTATTTCTTGAATGTTTGCTAAGATTCACCAGTTCTATCAAAGAAATATCCCACAATAAAATTTCATAGGAGTATTTTAAACAATAACTCAATTTCTCTAAGAGATATAATACTATTCAGAGTTTTCATTTTTCCTTGAGACAGCTTGGTAACTTATTTTTTAATGATTTTTTCCCCTTTTTCTCCCCAAAGCCCCCCGGTACATAGTTGTGCATTTTTAGTTGTGGGTCCTTCTAGTTGTGGCATGTGGGAATGCAGCTTCAGCATAGCTTGATGAGCGGTGCCATGTGCGTGCCCAGGATCCAAACCGGTGAAGCCCTGGGCAGCAGAAGCAGAGCATGTGAACTTAACCACTCAGCCATGGGGCCGGCCCCACATAACTTTTATTTTCTTGGGAATTTGTGAATTTCATCTACGTTTTCATTGTATCAATAACATATAATTTACATTTTCTTGATGTTAGCTGAGAACATTCTCCATGGATGGTAGTCTTCATCCCCCATTTTGTTCAAATTTCACATTTTATTTTTAGAGAGAAAGTTAAAAAAAATATGCCCCAATTTCATGGTGGAAACGAGACCATGAAACCAAAACCAAGCAGAAACCTGCAGCTCTGTACACCCAGAAGGCTGAGCAGCTGCATATTCCAGAGCCCAGGTACTAGGATAACTTCCCATCCTGGCCGTGAGGTCAGGGGCCGTCAGTGGGAGGAGACCTTGGAGAAGCCCCGG
Organism: Equus quagga; assembly: GCF_021613505.1. Taxonomy (NCBI): domain Eukaryota; kingdom Metazoa; phylum Chordata; class Mammalia; order Perissodactyla; family Equidae; genus Equus; species Equus quagga. The sequence goes on from NC_060280.1 coordinate 90,736,576, forward strand.
TGAGTCTGTGGAGAGGAGAGACTGCAGGACCTCAAGGCTGGCAGCAGCGAAGGAGAACTCTTAAGTCCTTTGGATTCACAAATACCTTAAAGATAATTGCACTGGGTGGTCTAGGTGAATGCCTGGGTCATGACTGGAGCTGAGGGATCTGCAAACCAGCTCTAAGCCAGTGTCCATTCTGGGCAGAGATGAGTCCAGGAATGGGTCTGGGTCTCTCACAGCCCCTCTATAGGCAACGGGCAACTTCTGGAGATATCAGGAGACAGATGCAGAAAGAACAGCATGGGAGAGACGGACTGTTGGCTTGAGGACAGACGAGATTGCCAGGGAGGCAGAGAGAATGAGGAGCCAAGAAAGGCACCCTGAAAACACAGTGGGAAAAGCAAGATTGGTGCTGGAGAAAAGGAGAGTGGTGCAGTGAGAAATTCGCCAGGAGACAGCCTTGACCCTCACAGCATCTCTTTGTAACGTCCAACATGATCTTTACTGTTCATGGTAAACCTCGATTTTTATTTACCATGATTTTTCTTCCTTTTTTTATTTTTAAAAGATTTTATTTTTTTTCCCTTTTTTTACCAAAGGCCCTGAGTACATAGTTGTGTATTTTTAGTTGTGGGTCCTTCTAGTTGTTGCACGTGGGATGCTGCCTCAGCATGGCCTGATGAGGATTCGAACTGGCGAAACTCTGGGCCGCCGAAGCAGAATGCATGAACTTAACCACTCAGCCATGGGGCTGACCCCTGATTTTTCTTCCTTTTTATATTAAAATCAATAGGATAATTGAGGCTGAGGAATTGGCATTTTGAACTTACATTTGTTTTTTCTAGTACTTGCCCTCAATGAAGAGATAATACCCATTCAAATGAGATTTATCTATGTTATATTAAATATGATTTCATAAATTATGATTTTGCATCTAATTTTAACATAAAATCCATCAGTCTTTGTCACATGTTAATTCAGACATAGGTAATTTCTATATCATAAATTAAGTACCTCTGATTTGTTCCCTGGCAAACTTGTCTAGCTTTGATTTTGGAATCTTAGCAATGAGCATACTCCGTGGGGCATTATTTGCCACTTAGAGAATCTTGGCAGCCGGCTCAGTGCCTTCATTCCCGCACTAGATCTGAAGATGTGGAAATGCATTCACCTTGCTCGCAGCATCGAAGACATAGTAATTACTCCATAAACATGGGATAAATGAATAATCAGTGGCATCATCAGGTCATTCACAGAAGCCAGATTGAGACAGAGCTTCCCTTGGTCAGGAAGGAGAAGGATTCATTTATATTTGCAATGTTTTAATTTTTAACATTATAATGTGAACAGCAAATGTACTATTTTTATTAAAATGGGTTCTGAAAGTTTTAAAAAATGTCCAAATCTCAGAGAAGAGAAAAATAAACCTCTGTGAACCCATCACTTGCTTCAAAGATTGTCAACTCATAAACCACCTGGCTTTATCTTCACATTCCCTGCCCCCCCACAATTAACCAGCTACAGATGCTGAGAGCACATCATTTAAGGTGTAAATATTTCAGTATTTCTTACAGATGAGAGATTTTTGGAACGCAAACACAAGTACATTATCACACACAAAAATTAAAATGTCATTCCTATAATCAACTATCTAGTCAGTATTTAAGGTCTCCCAGTTTTTTCTAGGCTGTTTCTTGGTTTTACATTTTATTTGAGTCAGGATCTTAATGATCTTCATTTGCAATTGGTTGATCTGTTTCTGAAGTCACTTTTCATCTCTATATTTCATGCATCTTGGGCTTTGGGTGGGATATGCTTGTGTGTGTTTATGTGTCTACACCACTGTGTGAATTATTTCTTTCCTGGATGGCTGGGCCCTGTCAGGAAGGGCCTGGGCTATGGGGAACAGCGTTTATACTCTGCCCCTGGTTGACACGTGCAATCTTCAGAAAGGAGGGGGAAGTTCTACCAAGGCATTCACGTGACCCTTGTCTTGCAGGGTGTTTCCAGGGCATGATGTTCAAAATGCCGGGTGGTAACATTTTAGCTCCTGGTCATCGGGTGGGTTCTCAGGGTGAGCTCAGAGCAGTATCAATTCACTACCTACATGGAAAGCATTTCAGTATTTTGATTTGTAAGGTTGTGTCTGCGTAGGCCCATGTTCATCAGTTTGGTGACATTCCCCTTCTGGACGCCTGTCCCTGCTCCTCTCATGCTTCATCTTTCAAAACTCCCAACAGAAAAGTTCCCCATCCCCATAGCACATAACCACATAACCACAGCACAAGACTGGGGAAAAGAACACAGCCATCCTGGGGACTACATGCTCCATAGGTTTGGGCCCAGCTGGCCCTTTAGGTCAAGTTGGGGTCAACACGACTGAGTGTGTAAATTAGTGATTGTCTGAGACCATGAACCTCAGAACCACATGGGCCCAGACATCACCCAGGGCAGCAAGGGAGAGTGTGGGTCATTCACTGGCCAATATTAAGGTCCCTTATCCTGGCAAACCTGATCTTACTCAAGCTCCGTCAGGCCCAGCCAGGGAGGAATGGCCACAATGTACCTGACAGAAAGGCTGGGGGTCTTAGGGAATTTCTGCCCAAAAATAATTCTAGAAGGAAGTGCAGGGATGCTGGAAATCCTAGTTCACAGGGAGCAGTGATGACTATGGAACAAAGCCCTGCTGTAGCTTTAAAAGCTGCATCACAAATCTTTCCCTCTGGATGGGAAACAAGCAGGAAAAGGACCTGCAAGTTCATGGACCAGGATCCCGGGAGTAGTCCAATCCAGGTAATGGGTGAACAGGGAGCCCCTAGAGGCGGCCTGTGGAGGGATGTCCTGCCTGCCCTTAGTCCGTCTGCAAATGGTCTTCCTCTGGCCTTTTCTCTCCCATGTGCAAACATTTATCTTTTCACATTTTTCCCCATTTAGCATTGAGGCATTTCCAGAGATTGACTACAAAACTACACGTTCCAATAATTGATCAAAAGAAAGCTCAACAAGAGAAGCAGAAAACATTCCTTCTGCCTCAAAAGCTGTAGAAAGGCAGCCACTGTCCCGGGCAGGACGTGGTCCTGGCAAGTGCCATCTGGAAGACATGCACATTTCTGTGCTGGTTGCTCTGCTGGAACAGTCCCTCCAGCCTCTAAATCCAAGGGGACCTGAGGGCCTGTCTCTGCTCCTGCCCCAGGGGAAGCACACTGAAACGAACCTGTCCTCTGAGGAACGGGGACTTGGGGGGTCCTTAACTAGCTAGGGAGGGGGTTGACCTTCCTCCCTTCTCTCACATACAATAAGCTGTGACCACACATGAGTTCTTAATTCACGGATGGATGAGATTCTGTGTCTCATTTACATGAGCACAAGAAGTGAAAACCACACCACAACTCCCAGGCTATAAGAGAAACACGATTTTAATATAACATTCAAATCTAACATTCACAATTAAACAAATAATGTTGCTGCACACTAATAGGTAAATAGGCACTGAAGTAGACATGTCAGGGAGTTGGGGGGTCACCCCCTTCCCATTGGGCTTTAGGGGAAACCAAGAAAAAGCTTACAAGCTGGCCCAGTGTACTCCAAGGTTCCCAGCTGTGTCCCTGCTGCTGGAGAAGCGGCTGAACTGGTGGTGGTCTCCTGAGTGTGACGGCTCCTTGCCAAGGGCATGGCAGCTGAACAGAAGAAACACACTATTTTGGGGTGCCTCCCTGAGATTCATGGCCCACCTCCCTGCCCCCACTGCACTCTGTGCTCCAAACCCTGTGCTGAGTGCTCAGTGCAACCACAGCACCCCATTTGTCCCTGACATTCAGGTACCATAAAGCATCACCCATTTCAGAGGAGGCAACCGAGTCCCAGAGAGGACAAAAGAGTGGCCCGTCACAGGACTGGTCAGCAGTGGAGCTGGGATCCAGGCACAGACTGAGCCCAGAGCTTTATGAGCCCCTGGATTCAGTCCCTGCTGCTCCAGACACTCACTCAGCCCCAATCTTGAGGATGGCCGGTTCTTCTTGGTCCTGAAGAAGCCTCACATTTTGCTCACCTTCAGGTCTGGGGGCTCCAGCTGGCAGGACAGGCTGTAGTTACAGGACAGAGTGGACCTGTGAGCTACCAGGAGCCACACCTCAGGTGTCCCTCCCAGAGCCTGCCAGCAGCTGGAGTCTTGGTTCCCCAGGGATCACCAAGCAAAAAGGTCTGGGGCTGGTCAGAGAGCCGTGGGCACATGGTCCGGAGCTGGCCATCAGAGAGAGTCTGCCCTGCCCTCACCCAGCTCCTGAGCCCTCACCTCTCATCCTCACGGAGGGGCTCCATGGCCTGGAACCAGGCCCCAAATTGCTCCTCAGGCTTCAGGTGGCGTTCATTGGCAGCCTCTTGGAGCAGCTGGATCCTTTTAATGACCTTGAATTTCTGGGAGGAAGGACAGGATGCAGACAGGCCCTGGGTGGGGAACCCAGCCAGGAACTTGTGGGTAGTGAGGAGCGGCTCTGGGGTCTTTGCTCATTGGGAACCCTCCTTCCCTCCCACTCCATTCAGGACTTGCCTTTTCTCACAGTTGGGTTGAACTAGTTCCTCATCCAGGAAGGTGTCCTTGATGTCAGCCCCTCCTCCCACCCACCAATGTGATGGGATTCCCAGCTGCCTGTATCTAACTCTCTAACACATAAAGGATGAGGCCAGAGAAAGTTTTGCCAGGGGAGGTCTCTGATTTCCACAGCCCCACCCTCCCCGCATCGAGGGCACGGCTGCTCACCTCACTCCATTTCTGGAAGGTCACCGTATTTCCCTCGAAGGCAGACAGCCAATGTCCATCAGAAACAGCCCCCTTGGGCCATAACTAGCCCCCAGCCCACCCCTTCCCAGGTTGCAGGACTGCCAGGGCCTGGCAGAGGGCAGACACTGCCACAAGGAGAGCCTGAACCTGGGCCAGGCTCTGGGCTCCAGCGCAGGGGGGACAGGGGCACTGAGGCCAGAGACTGTAGCCCAACCCTCTCTGATGACAGACAGGGAGACTGAGGCCTCGTGCAGGGAGGGACAGCTGGACCACGGATGTGCTTCCTGACTTGCAGGGGCTGTCTTCACTCCCCCAGGGGTGGGACCTGAGGGAGAGGCTGAGTCCAGCTCTGACACCACCTCCTGTGGCTCTGCAGTCAGGCAGCTCTGAGCTCCCCCAGCCCAGGGAGCCTGGAGGGGGGCTTATGTGGAGCTTTGGTTCCCACATCACTAAGATGGGCCTGAGGCCCCAGCTCCAGGGGCGGCCAGGAGTTTCTCAGGAGAGGAGGTTTGCCAAGAGCTGAGACCTCAGGACCCAGCGTGGGGCTCTCACCTCCCAAACCTCAGGATCCTGTTTCCTGGCCCCGCCTCCAGCCTCACTCACCTGCAGACAATCCTCCATCTCAGTGTCCAGCAGCTGCAGGTAATGGAGGAGTGAGCACAGGAAGGGGATGACACACTGTGCCATCAGGGTGGGCATGGTGAATCCTGGCACTCAAGTGTCCCCATGGACCCTCCCCCGAAAACCCTCACTCCAGCCTCCTGCCCACCCCAGACTCCAACATAGAGCAGCCAGAACCCTCCGCAGTCTCCCCCAGGAGCCCCCTCCAGGAATACCAATCTCCCCCATCACCTCCCAGGGTTGGCTTTTGGCAAATCCCAGGGAACATGGTCCCTGCCCCTCCCCACCCCAAGTCCCTCCTGGGCCTATCACTGCCAGGCCTTCTCCTGCTCACTTCCAATGCAGGCAGTTCAGGCTCTGTGGGGCCAGGAGCTGGGCTGGAGGAGGTGGGACTCCTCTCTTGGTGGAGGCCTCCAGCTGTGAGGGTGGAGCACCCTCTCCTCGGACACATGGACCACTCACCTGCAGGCACCCTCACCTGCTGCTGCTGCCTCACCTGGGCTCCCCAGGGGCCCATCTCCAGGATCTCCAACAAAGAGGTTGCTTCCTGAAAGGTCAAGAGAAGGGTCAGGGATGCCACAGTCCCTTCCACATGTCTCCCAGGCCCTTGATCTTGGACCCTGGACATCTCGTGTGTGTGGCTGCTGCCATTTCTAGAGTGCTCTGATTCTCGATCAGTCCCAGCTCCAACACTAACTCCTCTGTGGCCTCTGGTCTGCCCAGGCCCCTCAGCCTCTGTCCTCATCTGGAAAGTGTGAGGAGAACTCCACCTGCCTCCCAGGGCCTCCTGAGGACTCAGTGTCATCTGACTGTCATCACTGCTCTCCCCTCACCCCTCGAGGAGGAGGCAGCACACAGCTCCTGCACATTCCTCTCCTCCCTTGAACCTCATCCCCCGTTTGTGGGGCTTGTACCACAGATCACCTCCCTCCATCTCCCAGATGAGGAGACTGAGGCTCACAGAGGGGCTTGACTTGCTCAGAGGCCCACAGAGGAGAGACCACTTCCCCTCCCAGCCAGAGGCCCTGTCCCCCTGCCTTCACCCCACCTACAGACACAGCTCTGAACAAGGTCATGTCCTCTGGACTCTCAGGGTTTAACAAGGCCCTCAGCTATGCTGAGCCATATATGGGGATGGGCAGGCTATCTCAAGGGGCCTGTCCCAGTGACATCTGCCTGTCCCAGCCCCTTGGGATTCTCTGACCCCAGGCTGGGCCTGAGGCCATGCCAAAGGCCTCAGCTCCCTAGGATCCCTCAGGACGTTCCCTTGAACAGAACTCTCTATTCATCCACTCAGGAAGGGGACCCACAGTGGCACATCTGAGTGACGGTGTAGGGGGTGACCAGGGCACTGAGTGATGGTGACATTTGCTTCCTTTTGTTCTTGGAAACTTCTAACATCCAGTCAGGAAGGTCCATGAAGTATCTATTGGATCCCCCGATACTCTCACTGCCATCTGGGGCACGTGCCCTGCCAACAGGGCACCAGGTGAGAATCCCACTGGGTGTGTCAGCAGTGACCACTATCAGGGCACAGTGGGGAGTCCCAGAGAGCACACAGTTCTGTCCCAGGTCCACCATTCATCCCAAGGCTGGGCAGCCCTCATGTCCACCTGGCCCATGGGACCGCGCAGTGCCCATCCCTGGGGCAGGCAGGGTGCCCTGTCCTTCGAGGTGCAGTGAAGACAGAAGGAGCAGCAGGGGCCTGGCTTCCTGAGGACAGACTGGGCTGCTTTAGGAAGAAAAGAGTCCCTGCCCCCTCCATCTACCCACAGCCTGGAGAAAGTCAAGTCCCAGCTGATGGATCCGCATGAGAACCAGAGACCTGCTCATCCTGCCTGCTCCTCACCCTCCTGGAACAGTCCAGCCAGCACCCCTGGGCCCCCTGACCAAGGCCTCCTGCCCCTAACTGCCCCCACCCGTCCACGCAGCTAACACCTCTCTTCCTGTCAATCAGAACAATATAGACGGTTATTCCTCAGAGAAACTTTAAGGGAAAAACTAAACCAAGCACATCCAGCCTGCTCCCTTCTCCCCTCTCCCCTCCCCTCCTTCCAGATCTGCAGCCTCCACTCACCTCCATGAGCAGCTTCCTGCTCACACTCTGGTCTTTTATGAGCAGTTTTTTAAATTTTTGAGAGCTCTTCCTGAGGGGGGAAAAAGGAAAGAAAACCTGTTGGGTGTATTAAAAGTAAATCCCATTTCTTTGAAAACCCAGAATATCCAAACATCCTGGATGAGGGTTTTCCCTGGGTCCTCTGAGCCCTGGGATCTCCATGAGACTGGGGAGGGGGCTCTCCTCGTGTCGCCTGGGGCCTCTGTTCCTATAACTACTGAGCAGATGTGTTTTCAACATTCGTGGTTTCAGTTGGACAGAGAGTTCTGTTGTTGCAAAGCAAATACTTGAGAATATTCAATTTGCCTCAACCCAAGATCTGACATTCAGGGAAACTGATTCCTGAAGCAGAACCACTGGCTTAAGTTTCTGAAGAGACTCAACCCCCAACCATGTCAGTCCCTGTGCTAGGGTGGGCTGTCTCCTGGGAGGTCCCAGCCAACCAAGGAGGCAATGCCAGCCCTATGGAGGGTGTCTGGTCCATCCAGGTGTTGCTCATATGGAGAGAGGCCTACCCACCTGGAAACGTGTCCCCATGTCTTTTTGAGCTGATGGATCGTGCAGCTCTGCAGAGCAGAGAGGATGGCGTGGAGTGAAGGAAACTTCCTCAGGCCTTGGCACACCTGAGGAAGGGAAGAGAAGGAGCTGTGAGGGGAGCTGGAGCCCTGCTGCCTCTGGCTTCTGTCCCCTCATGGATATCTCCTGTCCTTGATGAGACACATGTTCAGGGAACCCGGGGAGGGCACCCCTGGGACCTGATGAGTAACACTCCCAGACTGGAGGATTTGAGCTCAACCCAAGGAAGGAGCCCAGGAAGAAGTGAGCTTCCCACACTGGGACCAGGATTCAAGGTCAGTGAGGCCCTGGCAGGAGGGGCCTGGGGATTGTGCAAGGGATCAGAGCACAGACTTCAATCCTGAGAGCTGAGGAAGGAGAAGGGGCAGTTTCCATGACTCCAGAGAGGGGCTCCCTGGGCCGCCCAGAAGGTACCTTGGACACCTGGATCCAGAGCTCCACCACCCTGGCCCTGTCCTGGGCTGTCATGCTCAGGTCTCCTAGGCAGGTGGTGACAACACAGTTGACCACTGTGATAAACTGGGTGACAGTGGCACAGATGGTGGGTGCCAGGTGCTCATTGCCCATGTTGTCCCATGGGGATCAGATGGGGTCCAGGCAGTGGCGGGGCATCACTTGCTTGAACAGCCCCTGGGAAGCAGGGAGTGTCACCCAGCCCTGCCGCATCCCTGCTCAGCATCCACAGCCCACAGTCCCAGGCCGGGACAGTGGTCAGAGCTGGAGCTCAGGAAGCTGAGGATGTGGCCTGGGGCTTGTGGGGGTCCCTGGGTTTCGTCTATGTCCACTGAGGGCACCCAGCACAGGATGACCCAGGACCAATAGTGTGGGGAAGGAAAGTGGCATTTGCTCCCAGCCCAGTCTCACTACTCCAGGCACCAGAACCCCGCTGATACTTGACCATCATAAGGGGCCTCGTCCACCCATTCTGATCACCCTGGGGCGCGACTCCCCACTCAATTGCACATACCTCTCAGACAGTGACAACCATGGGCTATGTTTGTTTGTCTCCCATTTAGTCATGTACACATGAGGTGCCTAATAAATGCTGAGGCTATTGAGGCCTCCTGTGCAAATAGATGATCAACCCAAGGACCTGACAGCACTTCAGTGAACTCCTCTCCCCGACCCAAGGGCCTGACTTTGCCCAACTTCCTCTCTGTTCCGCCTCATTCATCTGCACAGCCAGTCTGCATGGCAGATGCCCTTAGTGTCCATCTCTAGTGTCCACATGAGGAGAGCAAAGGCTTGGAAGTTAAGAGGTTGCCCAGGGCACATGATCGTAAGTGGGGAAGCTGAGACTGGACCTAGGTCATGAGATTCTGCATCAGGAAACGGCAGGTCTTGGGCCTCTGATGGCACAGGGAAGGCCGGCCCCACCTGCCCTGAGAACCCCGCTGCTCACCGCATCCATCAGTGTAAATTGCTCTGCAATCAGCTGGGGAGGGAACCCCAGGAAGTCAGGCTTCTCCTCCCACAGCAGGCTCTTGGTGGTCACAGCCCGGGGGCAGGTGGGCTCTGGGGCTGGATCCGGCTCTGATGTTCTCTCTCCACATGGAGGTAGAATTCTCCCTGGAGACAAGGGTCCAGCGGGCTCCAGCTGGATCTGGCACTGGGGCTGGAGCTGTTGTTGGCACGGCTCTGGCCCTGGAGGGGCTGATGGAGGTGACACTTGCTCCAGCTCTAGCACAGGTGGTAGAACTAGAGCTGGAGCTGGCCCGGGCCATGGAGCTGGCCCCTGCTCTGGCTCTGGAGCTGGTGGGAGCTCTGGAGATGGTCCTGGAGCAGCATAAAGAAAAAGTATCATCAAGTAGATGACCTCCCCTGAGGCTTTCCAAAGACAGGAAGGACCCCACTGCCTTAAGAGAACCCAGCCTGTGAACCTCCTGCAAATCGTCTTCCCAGACTGCAGGGCCCTCACCTTTCAGCTCTGCCTCCACGGGCTCTGGAGCCTCCAGCTGGACTTGGAGGAGGGAGGCGTGGCCCTCCAGCTCTGAGGCAGGCGAGCTCACATGTACATGGGCCAGCTTCATCCTGAAGTGCAGAGGCTTCCAGAAATCCTGCATGGCAGGAAAACCTGCAGGCAGGTTCCCATCAGAGTAGAGATGGCGCTGGGTTGGGGTGCAATTGTGCAACAGATTCAGAGGCCTGGTCTTTCCCTCCACACTGCCCACGCAAACCACTCTTGTTTGGGTCTGGGCCCTTTGCCTGCCCATTCCCATCCAGAGGAGAGTACCATCCCAGCCCTGACCCCTGTGTGGCTGTCCTGGTGGTGGCAGGCCTGCTCATCCAGCAAGTTGCACAGAGTCTGTTGTGAATCTCTTTTTTCCACCAACATTCTCTTCTCAAAGGGCCTGTACAAGGCCTGCCCCAGCTCCCCACGCACTTGTGCAACTGGACTGAGAACTGAGGCCAATTTGTGAGCAAGTTGCTCACACGCCACCTCTTCTGGCCTGGTGGTGGTCAGAAGAGGTGGATGTGGAGGAGGGGAGGCAGATCAAGATGGGACTGTGGTCTCTAGGGGACAACCCAGCCCAGCCTCCACTCTGGTTCCCAGGAGTCCTGGGATCCACAGCTTTTTGACTCCTGTCCACCTGGAGTGGAAGCCATCAGACCTAAGCCCTCCCATGGGAATCAAAATATGTGTGAGATGCAGGGTTCTGCCAGGCCTGCCTCAGCCACAGCCCCCATACTCTACCCCTATCCTGTTCTGCAGAGATAGGGAGCCCTCCTTCTGGACCCAAAGACCACTCAATTTTCTGGGTGGTCCGGTGGTCTGCCCTCTTGGTTGGAACAAGGAAAGATGCCTTCACATGTAGAGGAGGCTATGAAGGCATCACTTGGGATGTTTTGTGGAGGACAGGACTTGTGAAAGATGTCTAGTGTGACTGTTTGACTCTCAGACTACCATTGAGGCCCAAGGATTTTTTCTGCTTCATTCACTGAGTTATACTAAGTGCCTCCAAATGTCCTGCAAGTAGTAGGTGTTTAATATACATGGTCAAATGGCTGAAGTCTAACCAGAACCATCCCAGATATGAGTAGGCCTGGGGCCCCTCTGAAGCCCAGAGATCCTTAATTGGCTCCACCAAGCACAAGGCCCAGGACCAGCTGGATGGAATCTCAAAATCCTTGACAGGGTGCTTCCCCTGTGCTTTGCCAAACTCAGAAAGACCATTTCACAGAGGTGAGTGAGACAGACTACTTTTACTTTTCATGGGGAAGAAGCAATAATAACGATGAACAACCACAGCTCACCCCACAGCCCCATCTGCAGAGCCAGGCACCAGGTAAGCACCCGCCATGCCTGATCCCGTTAGTCCGTACAAGAACCCCATGAAATTTATCCTCTCCTACCCCACTCTTCAGAGGAGCAAACTGAGGCTCAGTGAGATGCAGTGACATTTGCAAGACACATAGTCGGCAGTGGGCAGAATCACCACTGTGCTGAGGGGGGCAGGCACTCACCTAGTGAACAGCTGGTCCAAGACCAGGTGGATATGTTGAAGGCTGAGTAGTTGAACACAAAGGTGGTGACATTTGAGATGCTTCTACCCATTAAGGCTGGTGCCATGGACTCTGTCGGAGTCTCCATTGGGCCTGCCTGGAGGGCACGCATCCTGCAGGTCTCATTTAAATTCACAGTGGGGTCATCTTCACACTGGGTGGAAGGAGGAGGGACACACAGTCAGTGGCATCACCTTGAACCACCAAGAGGATTGAGGTGACTTTCTTCCTGCCTATGTAGCTGGGGGGTAGGAGGGGAGGTCATGATTCCTTTGGGAGTGGGGCTGTGGGACACTCCAGAGAGAAAACACTGGGAGGGTCCCAGGGGAATCTCAGATTTGAGTCTGGATGCTGGTACTGCCTCGGTCATGTCAGAGTCCCGGGTTTGAAGACCCCACAGCATCCATGCTCACTTCAGACCAACCTTGGTCATTGTTGGTGGCCTGGTGCACCTGCCTCCTGTCCAGGGAGGTGGTGTAGTTGAAACCATCCACCAGTTCCTCGACCATTTCCTTGGGGCAGCTCTGCAAAGACAGTGCCTGGCAGTTCAGGAGGCATCAGGGGCCTGCCTGGATTTCACCACCAGGGGAACCCCCACCACAGATCAGGCTCAGAGGGGATCTGCATAGACCTCCACCAATGCAATGACACCGTAAGGGCTTGGGATTCACATATGGATAAAGGAGCTTGGTCCCCAGCACTCACCTTCCTATCCTTCCTGCCAAGATCTGGGGTATGAACATGATACACCACTGGGATTCCAACACCTAACTACCTGCTCCTGCCCAGGGTAGGTACCCCCTTATTCCAACCTTCCCTAACTCCACCCCGCCCCCCCCCCAACACACACAATGAGGGTCAAGTGGTTTGGAGCTGCGCAGGTGGGATGAGTTGTGACCTGACCTGGAGTAGCCTGCCCTGGGCTGCCCTGTGTTACCTGAGGGTTCCTCCTGCCACATGGCCAGAGACATTGGATGTGAGAGCTGAGCCATTGTCTACAGCAACTGAAGAGGCTCTCATTCTCAGCTTTCTAGGAGCCAAAGATTCAGAAAGTTGGGGAACAGCATAAGAACATCCTGCTGTGTTGAGTGTCTCCACTCAAGTGAGCTGGACAGGAGGCTGTGTCTAGAATGTGTTTGCCTGGTAACCAGAATGCTGAGTTCTATTGGCATCTGTCACCAAGGAAGTAAAGTCACTTCTCCAAGTTTCCATTACCTGGGCCCCTTCCTTCAATCATACCCACCCAAGCCACCTCTCAGCTGTTGACTGCTCTCCCTCTTTGCCCGTGTCATCTCCATCACTGTTCATAAATATTCATCACTGCTCTTTCCACAGCTCCTTGGGAGTGGAACCAGGGCCCAAGCTTTGAGGAGACACAGCTGAGTCCAGACCTCTTTTTTCCTATCAGTTCTGTGTCCTGCAAAAGCCATTGTGCCTCTTAAGATCTCCCCAGTCTTCCAACTTGCATAATGGGGATGGTACTAAAAACAGCTTCCTAGGGACATTGTCAGGGGTATGTGTAATAATACCTATAACACCTGTGGGCTAATGTCACATGTGTGTGATACAGAAACTTAGAGATGGAAGGGTTACAAGAAGGAGTAGGATGTAACGTGGAATACCACATAAAACTTCCCTGGGTTCCAGGTGTATAATCTTGAGACAGTCACTGCTCACCTGGGCCTCATTTTCATGTCTGTACCTTTAAGGGGCTGAAATTAGAGGAAGGTCAGTTATTGTCATCTACTAGCATTAAACCTTCCATGGTCTCCTGTTTTACTTAGGATCAGACCCAAGTGCCTCATGTTGGCCTATGTGGTGGGCAGCCTCCACAATGGCTCCCTCCCTCCTGGAGCGCACGCCCTTGTATAACCACTAAGTGGTTAGTAACTGGCTTCTGAACAACAGAATGCAGCCAAGATGGTGGGATGTTATTTCCAAGTTTCAATTACAAAATATCTGTCACTCCCCTCTTACTGGCTTTCTTGTATTCCCTTCTTCTCTCTCTCCTTCTATTTCCAGCTCTCTCTCTCTGTCTTATCTCTGGAACTGAGAGAGCAAGTGCTAATGTTTTCAGTTGCCCTGTGTAGAGGCTCCATAGGAGAGAACTGAGGGGGTGCCCAGCCAACAGACAAGAACTCAGAATCTGTCTAAATGAATCCTGACAACACTCATATGAGTGAACTTGGGAGTGAATCCTCCCCCAGTCGAGCCCTGTTGAGACTGCAGCCCCTGTGTCCTAGAGATTGTGAGGCAGAGCACCCAGCTAAGCTATGCCTGATGCCTGGCCCACAGAACTGTGAGATGTTAAATATTTGTTCTTTATAGGTGAAAGCTTTTGGAGTAACGTTGTCACAGAGTAACAGAAACTAACGCAGTCTACCACGTCCCATGGTCCAGCCCTATCACCCTCCTTTCTCCCCTCTTCTCTCTTCTCAGGCTCCCTCCATCCACTCTGGTCACCTTTCTGACCTCCTCTGGTGAAACTCACTTCTTCCCATAAGTTTCTGAACCAGGAGTGCCTTCTCCCTGACACACTAACTGTTCCCAGACATAGGCAAGGATGGCTCACACTTGTCATTCTGGCTAAGCAAATGTCACCTCAGTGAGGCCTTTCAGAACCTGCTAGCACAGTCTCTACCATCACAGATCTCACATCCAGAAGAGCATTGCATTATTGCCTCCTTCTTGATCCCGTTGAGATAAAGGCAGTCCATGAGGAAGGGCTCTCTGCTTTGGCTGAAGAAGATGCAACTCCTTCTGGTTCCACCAGACACACAACTGTCTCTTTCAGCCTGAATTTTTACCACCACAAGTCCATTGTTTAAGGAAAGTATCTTTCCCTCCCTTTCGTGGGTCTGGTTCCCCTGGGAACACAATGAGCCACCCCCTCTCCCTGTACTGCAGCGCCAACCCCTAAACCCACAGCCAGAAAATGAGCACCCAGGTTGAAACACCACAAGATCCTGAATTCACTTGCTCCTGAGACCCTCCCATCAATTTTCTAATTCAGTGGTTCTCCTGAGGCCACCTTTCCCCTGAGACCCAACTCCCAGCCTGCCCTTGGCTTATTAGATGAACAATGATATTTCCTCAGAGCCCTCCCAGCCTGGACAAGCAATATTTTGAAATATCCTCTGCATTAGTTTTTAGGGACTGGGAATACTGGCAGGAGTAATTTGAGAGTATATATGCAATAGTTTCTACGCAGGGATTATATTATTCAGGCACAGACAAAATAGCGTGGCTGTTGGATGTAGCAAGAAAATGGATACTTGATCACAGTTTTTCATGATGTGAAGTCTTTAGCCAGCAAAGATCATGGTTCAGAGCAGAGACTATGGAGCCAACACCTTATGTTCAAATTCCAGCTCAATCCCTTACTAGATACTAGGATTGGGCAAGTTATTTACCTTGTTGGTGCCTCAGTTTCTTCATCTGTCATGTGGCAATGACGATAAGCATACCTACTTTGTAAGCTCATAGAGAATATTAAAGGAGTTAATGTTTGAAAAAATGCTTATTTTTCAAGCATAAGAGAAGCACTATATCTACCTATTATAATTAAATTTAAAAATTCTCCTGACGCTGTCCATAATCCCCAGAGGGTCAGACTATTGCCTGGATGTGTGTAGAAAGCACTCCGTGACACACAATGAAGAAATGAATGTACAAAATTGGTGAATGCATTACCAATGTCACCTCTGTCATTCTATAGGTATTGCCAAGCCAAGTCACACACAAGCATACCTGCTCTGTCCTGCAACAT
Source organism: Equus quagga (assembly GCF_021613505.1). NCBI lineage: Eukaryota > Metazoa > Chordata > Mammalia > Perissodactyla > Equidae > Equus > Equus quagga. Next base: position 90,751,921 of record NC_060280.1, read on the forward strand.
CTTCTTTGATTCTATCCAGGAATCACTGAGATTTCTTGGACCTTGGTAACCACGTCCACTAAAAGTTCTCTTTTCTCTGTCAGCAAACCCCAGTCCTGTCCAATTCCTGCGGTTCACAGGGTCTGCGCTCTGATCCTTTTCTTCACTCAAGGGAGAAATGTCATCTCAGAGCTGGGTACACATAGTGCATGAGTGTTGGAGAAAATGTTTCCCCGACCTGAGGCAGGTGGAAGAGACAGAGTGCGATCTGGGGAACATCCTCCAGGTGTCATCAGAAGAGGTGGAGCCTGGGGATTTGTCAGCAAGGACTGGTCTTGTTGGCAGGCCTTGGTAGGTAAATAGTAGGGGAGGCCGGCACATTTCACAGGTCCTAGCATAATATAATCAAAATAATGGTCATGCAATCAGAATCAGCCTACTAAGGTCCAAATAAACCCAATGTCATCTGTTCCCTGACTGACTCACTAACCCAGTAGTGACTTAAGATAATGACATTCATGTTTTATCATTTCCTTTTCATTGATTAGAGTTGTTATACTTTACATATCTTGCGTATTTTTAAATAGTAAAGATAAAGTGAGATTTAAAACAACCTTCCATGAAAAAGTCTCCCTGACATATTGAATTAATAACCACGATGGTTATTAAGCCATGATGGGAAATTCACAAAAAATCTTGACCTTTAGTGTCTGGTTTTAGATTTTCATGACTTCCAACTTCTTTCTTGAGATTAGTGCACTTAGGACTATGTAGGAGTGCAACCTCACACTGTTTGAGAAGTACTGTTGGGACTGTAGGACAATATTTGTTTCATTCTTTCAGTGTGTGTGTGTGTGTGTGTGTGTGTGTGAGTGCTGAATCTTGCCCTGTGGACTGGCATAGACTCCTTTCTGTGGGAAAAAAATTTCCTAACTGCTTTCTTTTCACTCATGACTTGCCCTGCACTGTCCAACAGTAGCATTAAGCACTCTGTAATATGGAATTCAAATTTTTTGTAGTCATATTTATTTTATTTCTTTAAAGGTTTTATTTTTTCCTTTTTCTCCCCCAAACCCCCAGTACATAGTTGTATATTCTTCGTGTGGGTCCTTCTAGTTGTGGCATATGGGACGCCGCCTCAGCATGGTTTGATGACCAGTGCCATGTCCGCGCCCAGGATTCGAACCAACGAAACACTGGGCCGCCTGCAGCAGAGCACGCGAACTTAACCACTTGGCCACGGGGCCAGCCCCAGTAGTCATATTTTAAATAGTGAAAACAGGTGAAACTAATTGTAATCGTATATTTTAACCCATTATGACCAAGATATTATCATTTGTGCGTGCAGTCTATATAAAAATGAACAATGAGGTAGTTTACATTTTTTGCTGGGTTCCACAAATCCAGTTTGTACTTTCCACTTACAGCACCATCTGAAATTGTAAGCTGAATTTTTTCAGTTATACATTCTCTGTATTGAGATATTATAACATTCCCAGCTGTAAAATAAGATTCACATATCTGAGTTTGTAACCGAAAGTTCGGTCTCTGAACCCGATGCCAATCCAAATAACGAGAACAGAGTCTTGAGTGGAAGAGGAAAGGTTTTTACCATGCCAGGCACAGGGAGCAAAGCAAGGGCTCATGCCTCAAAAATTGCTGCCTCCCCGATGAGGAATGAGTAGGGATTTTTATTTGGGGCTTTGGGTAGGGGAGGGGGAACATGTAGCTTGTGCAGCTCTGTGCTTTCCCACCAGCCTGCCTTTGGCCTTGAGAGGCTGCTTGCAGCAAGGTGGTGGGGGGGAGGGTGAGACAGGAGGATGGCAGCTGGGCGTCCTTCGCCATTGTCTCCTCTTCCTGTTTGAGGCTGGTTCGAGCGCCTGAGTCAAGGAGTTGAGGTCTGGGAAGCCTCCGCTCCGTGATACTCTTGAGATAGCAGCTTTCCTGGCAAACTTCAAGGACACATGATTAGCTAAACTTTAGTGTGCCTCCAACACCAGGCCACCTGGGTTTTTAACGATTTGTAACTCCCATTTAGTTGTAAAGCTTAAGGAATCCAAGTTTAAAGAAACAGGTATCTACATATGAGTGGAGCTAGAGAAGCAGGAAAGGGGGTGCTGGGTTTTAGTTTTAACCCCATATACGCTGGGTTCAATGTGGGGGACTGATATCAGGGCTGATGTTAAGAGCCTGTAACAAGTTGTTCCAAGTATACTTAAAAATGCTCCACTTCAAGATCATGTTGGATGACTAGTGAAAAGTTACTATCGGGTCTGGTAACAAAGGAGTTACTGTGAGCTTATACAGGAAGCACCATAGAATGGTGAGGGCAGATGGAGTGTGGGGTGGTCTGAGGAGGTAGTTGGAGGTGAGGCCACAGAGACACACGATGTAGATGACCTTTTCTCGGTGGTTCACAGCTGTGAGGAAACATTAGAGAGAGCAATTTATCTGTGAAATATCGGACAAGCTAAGGGGCCTTGAATATTTCTGAAGGAAAAAGAAATGTGAGGAACATTTGAAAAAAACTTTGTGAAAAATCAAGGAGTAAATATGCCACACATAAAAGAAAGTAAAATTTCCTGACACTATGTATGCTTCCCAGTTGATTCAGATGACTTTGAATTGACAGTGGAACCAAAATGTCACACTGTATGCTTTTCCTAGCAGTTATCATAAGACCAGCAGTAGCTAAGGTATGGCAGATAATCGGGATCTTCTGGGTTTGAAGTTTTACAAAGCAGACATGATGAGCGGTAAGGAATTTTGGATCATTCCGAGGGAATTACTGAGATCATAGACCATACAATCCAGCATGGATAGGAACAGGAGAAGAGAAGATAAAGTGAGGATATGGGGATCTGGCATCTCTTCTGATCCTGAGGGACTGGTATCTATTGTATGAATGTTTGAGTAAAAAAACCAGAAATCGGGAATTTGTGATGGGTGAATATGTTTTCTGAATTATTTACTTTTGAACATGACCATTTGGGTTGATGGAAACATCTGGGATATGAAAGTGAGTGGCTAGGAGTGGGGCAGATGCTAATTTCTCTATTGATTTACGCTCTAAAGGAGCTACAAACATAAAGCGGTCAATGGGTTAATCACATGAATAGTCATATAGCACAGAAAAATGGTGGGATTTAGGATTTAGAAAAGACTGGGAATCATGTGTCCTGAGAGGGAGCACCAGGGATAGTGCAGTTGAGAGTGACAAGGACAAAAAAAGAGTAAAATCCTACTCAAACAAGGAGAGGTTCTTACGAGATGGTGGAGGGGAAATGACCTAGAGTAGTCCTGAGTTTTGACTGTAAGCTTTCTGGTCTTGACCCACATCTCTTTGATGATGTCCCAGGACACAGGTCAGATCTATCCCCACACGGAGCGAGGGATGGTGGAAGTACAAGAGAGCTGAGATAATTGTCCCAAAAAGGCAGGTTTCATTTATTTTTTTTAATTATTACTATTAATGCGTATTCAGTACTGGTGTGCTTTTTTTTTTTTTTTCTGAGAAAGATTCATCCTGAGCTAACGTCTGTGCCAATCTTCCTCTAGTTTGTATGTGGGATGCTACCACAGCATGGTTGATAAATGGAATAGGTCCGCACCCAGGACCAAACCCATGAACCCAGTGTTCTTAAGCACAGCATGTGGAACTTTAACCACTCAGCCACAGGGCCAGCCCCTCATTTATCATTTTGATCCAATCTCACAATTTATTTTTACAGGGTAAGAGGAAAATGAGTATGATGGTCAAGTCTTCACAGAGGAACCAATCCAAACCAAAGCCTGGGTTAAGCACCTCCATCCCTTTGAGGCTGTCCAGTTACATCTTCCAGAGGCCAGTTACTAGAATCACATCCCATCCTGGCAATGAGGTCAGATGTCATCAATGGGAAGAAACCTTGGAGCGGTCCCAACAAGTCTGCTCGCAGAAGAGACTGCAAGGGCTGCAGGCCTGCAGCAGCGCAGGAGAACTGTTAAGCCCTCTGGATCTTGCCAAAGCCTTGCACAACCTTACACCCAATTGCACAGGCACATCCCTGCCAGGCGTGCTCACGGGTGGTCTGAACTCCAGTCCCATGCCTGCCCCTTTCAGGTCTTTAGATTTTGCAGAGATGATTCCAAGAGCTGGTCTGGACATCCCCCAGCAACTCTGTAAACAATTTCTGGTGACTGAGGAAGATATCAGGAAACAGGAAGGGAAAGTGAAGATGGCAAGAGAGAGACTGACAATGACGTTGGTTTCAGACAGACTTGCTAGTGAGGCGGAGAGAGTGAGGGGCCAAGAAGGACATCCTGACAAACACTATGAAAAAAAGAGAAGATGGCGCAGATGACATGGAACACCACATGATATTGATGCCTCTTTGCAGTGTTCCTAATGTTTTCTTGCTTTGAGCTCTAGAAACTTTAGAATATACCAATACTTTTCTTTCACTCAGTTCTTTGGTGTGACATAGAAAGTATAGACAGTGATCCTTTTGAGGTGAGAGATTGGGTTTCAGGTGGGAGAGAAAGGAGATCTTTTCATGTTGTTCTCTCATTTTCCTTTTGTAAGTATATTATTTATTTGTATTTTAAGGTCAACAGAGAGTTTTCAAAGTCATAGGATTCTTTAGAGTTTTGCCCTCACAGTCAGAGTAAACCTACCTAGGCCAAGTGGATTATCTTTTTTGTGTAATATTCCAACAGATTCCAACATAATATTTCATTAAAGAGCTGTCACATCTGTGTTCTCAAAAAAGATATCTGTATTTGGGTCTCTGTTTTTCTGTTATTTGTTGCACGTTGATTCATAGTTGCATATAATGAAACACCAGACTTCCCTCGGTATTTTAGATTTATATGTGTTAGAAATCGAATTCATGAAAATTGACATGTATTTGGGGTATCATGCTATCAAGAGAAAGACTGTTTTCAGCAATAAATCTCACAATAAGCCACTGTGGGTTGGAATTTGTCTATTGGCTGATCAACTATGTTGTATTATTCAAATCCTCTATCATTACTTTTGTCTGACAGATTTATCAGTTTCTGAGAGCAATGTGTTAAACAATAATAGAATATCTTTGTATTTATATCTTCCCTAAATAATCAGTTATTTTTTAGTTAAATCTTCTCGTTTCTATTCTTCCATGTGGCAATCATCTGGAATTTGGCTAGAGTGTGTTTTTAATGTATTGTTTTAAAATTAACACTAAATTGGGGGAGGGGCGGCCTGGTGGCACAGTAGTTAAGTTCACATATTCTGCTTTGGCGGCCCAGAGTTCCCCAGTTCGGATCCTGAGTGTGGACCTACACACTGCTTGTCAAGCCATGCTGTGGGAGGTGTCCCACATATAAAGTAGAGGAAGATAGGAATAGATGTTAGTTCAGGGCCAGTCTTCCTCGGCAAAAAAGAGGAGGGTCGGCAACAGATGTTAACTCAGGGCTAATCTTCCTCAAAAAAAATTAATACTAAATTAGATGCCCTATATTTTTCTTTTACTTATGACTCCTGTTATGTTGTCCTGGGTTCACATTTCTTCTTCCTGACGTACATTCTTTGTCGATTCTTTCACTGAAGCCTGCGGGAAGTCAACTTTGAGTCTGCCTGTATGTCAGATAATGTCTTTCTTTCTCTGACAGACAGTTTGGCTAGGGGTTTAACTTAGCTTTGTAGTAATATTTTTTCCTCCCTTGTCAAGTTATTTAATAATTCTGAGCCTCCATATCTTTAGCTTAAAATAGGAATAAAATCCTAAAAATGTTGAGCGTAACTGACTGAAGGCACAGAGCTCACCGATCATGTTGCTTAGCATACATTAAATAGTCGATAATGAGAGCTATTATTATTACTATAATCTCCAGAGAGTGTATTCTCAAGAGAATGACTGCTTAAGACTGAGAATGTGAAGCTCACACCCTGAAGACTGAGCGGTTGGCATGACAGTGATTTTAATTCTTAGCCCTTGGGGAGCTTCAGCTGTGGTCTGCAAAGCGTGTACAGTTGAAATAATTGATTCCTGCAAACCCACCACAGGACAGTGCAGCCTGCCTCACGCCTGGGATGCTCTGGGCTGCTTGTTGGGGAGCATCTACTGTAAGTCTAGATGGATTCTGTGCAGAGAAAGATGAAAAAAAAGACTGTCTTTCTTTTCCCTCAGATTTTTACAGCAGAGTTTTATTCATTTTTACATCCAAAGCAGACACTCTCCTTCTAGAGCCTTGGTGTTACTCTGGGATTCAGGCTTCCCAGACACCTAGTTATTTCAGCTCCCAGGTCCCAATGTGACTGCAGAGTCACGTCTGACCCACTCCTTCCATCTTGGCCTGTTTCCCATCTTGAAGGACCTATGAGCAGGGAGAGGAGCCACCGAGGCAGATGGATCTGGAAGTCTTGGTGAACCTGAGCTTCAGAGAATGAAGCAGATATTGGAAACCTGAGACTGCCAAGGCTTCAAGGGCATGGGAAAATACGGAATAACTGAGAGGGGTGTGATGGCTGGCACAGAGGCAAGGGGAGAGTGCTCCAAAGTTGCCTGAGAAAGGAAACCTCGCACTGAGGTGGGGATTTGATTGTATATGATGACAATCTCTGTGCCAGTTTCACCAGTTCTCGTGTCCCTGAGGGATGAAATGGTGTGAAGCCACAGGACAGAAGTTTCAGTTGCCTTCAGGTCTTAAAGAAGGGGAAACCTTTTATCTGAGTCCCCTGTGAACCAGTCAGGGGTCAAGTTTAGAAAAGCCTGAAGGCTGTGTCTGACCAATGTGGTTTATTTCTGTTCCAGCCAAGCTCCTCTGGACCCCAGCTGGGAAAAGGGGGTCTCAGGCAGATCTAGTCATCGCAGCTTCCGCAGGTCAAGGTGGGGCAGGTAATAGCCCAGGCGTTGTTGTTGCACTTGGTAGCCGCCCTCCTTCTTCCGCCGGCAGATGGTGAGCTGTGAAGTGAGGATCAAGCATCAGAATGGACCAGTCAGCTGCCCCGTATGGGAGACTCCAGAGCAAGGAGATACCAAAGACACAGAGACCTGATGCTTCCTGTGTCCCTCTCTTCCTTTTTTCCACTTAATTTTCCCTCTTGGTCCTTCTTTTTTTTTGTTTTTTTGTTTTTTTTGGAGGAAGATTAGCCCTCAGCTAACTACTGCCAGTCCTCCTCTTTTTGCTGAGGAAGCCTGGCCCTGAGCTAACATCTGTGCCCATCTTCCTCTAGTTTATACGTGGGACGCCTACCACAGCATGGCTGCCAAGCAGTGCCATGTCCGCACCCGGGATCCGAACCAGCGAACCCCGGGCCGCTGAGAAGCGGAACGTGCGAACTTAACCGCTGCGCCACCGGGCCGGCCCCCCTCTTGGTCCTTCTTGTCCTTCCCTTTTCCCTCTTTCAGCTCTCCCTAGCCCACAAGCTCTAGCTTAATTGAGGTATTAATGACATACAATAAACTTTATACATTTAAAGTAAATGATTTAAGTTTTGATTATGACACTGAACTATCACCACAATCAAGACAAGGAACGCCCATCCTCCCCAAATTTCCTCATGCTCCTTTGTAATTCCTCCTTCCCTGCCCTTTGCAAACACATTCTCATTCCTAGGCAACCACTGGTCTGGTATCCATCCCTACAGATTCACATGTATTTTCCAGGAGGTGTTTATAGATGTGCTCATTTTTATCTGGCTTCTTTCACTCAGCCTAATCATTTTGAGATTTATCCATGTCATTGCATGTATCAAGAATTCATTCCTTTCTATGGCTGAATAGTAAGCCATTGTGGGGATACACCACACTTTCTTTATCCCTTCACTTGTTGGTGGACATTTGGGCTGTTTTCCATTTTGGGCTAGTATAAGTAAAGTTATTATGAACATGTGTGTACAAGTCTATGTAAAGACACATGTTTTTACTTCCCTTGGATGGATTCCTAGGAGTGGAATGGCTACTTAGGTGCATGTCATTTTTAAAGATGCACCCAAGCTCTTTTGCACGAGCACCAGTGAGAATTCCAGTTGCTTGACTTCTTCACCAACACTTTCTATAGTCAGTCTTTTTAATGTTAGCTCTTCTCAGGTGTGGTGTTATCACCTTATGACTTTCACTTGCATTTTCCAAATGACTGATGTTGTTAAGAAAAGGAAAAGGCAAGCCACACACAGAGTGGGAGAAAATATTTGCAAAACATACCTCTAGCAAAGCACATGTATTTATAATATGTAAAGAGCTCTTACAACCCAATAGTAAGAAGACAGGCAACACTTCCTGGCTTACCAGGAGACAGCAGATCAGGCATGTGACAAGCACCAGGAGTACTGCCAAGCAGATGAGGATGATGGCCCAGAAGGGGAGGTCTGGGGAGACAAGTGCTTGGATGAGCCACCTCCTGTCATTCTCCCAGAGCTTCTCCCGTCCCACCACTGTGCCTCGACAATGCTTGACATGGGTTGGCCAGCCCTCATCATTATCCAAGACCCCGTGCGAGTGGTTCTCTTTGATGGGGCACAGCATCAAGATGCTCCCTCCCCACCCTGGGCTGGGGCTTCCTGGAGGCTTACCAGGACTCTCAGTCAAGGTGTCATCTCTGTTGGAAGAATATCCTGGAAGCAAATGAAATGAAGAATGCATGTGAATGTGTTTTACTCTTTTCAAGCACAAAGAATGGAGAGAACAATCTCATAAACGTCCATGACCTAGATTTAACAATGTATATTTCATTCACTTAAAACAATATTTCATCCAACATAAAAATTACTAACACTTGCCACTCTTGCTTCATCCCATATTTTCACTGAAATATTAAAGTAGACTTCATGATATTTCACCCCATTTTACTTTCCATCTCTAAAAAATGAGGACACATTGCTATATAATCCAAGGCCATTATCACACTACAAAAGTGCAATAAATTAAATCAAATTCACACCTGTAGGCATGGAGGACTGAAATTGGGCTGTGCCATCTAATGATGGTCAGGGGGCGAATGGGTCATAATAGTTGACATGGGATCTCTCTAAAGCTGTAAATTCTCAAATGCTTTCTTCTCTGCCTACAAACACATTCATCCCCTTTTCCTATACTGAGTTGCTTTATATTCATTATCCAGGATTCACCTGCAATGTAATTTCCTCCAGGAAGACTTTTCTGATTACCACCCCAAGCATGGATTGGTTCACATCAAATAATTTAAATTTCCGGTTGCTTATTCTTGTTATGGCCAACTACAACATAAGCTCCAGGAGGCTAGGGCCACACAGCAGCCAATGGATACGGGAGGAGGGTTGCATGTTCCGCTATTTGTGCACCCTCTCCCTAGACAATCTCTTAGAGATACGCTGTCTGATATGGAGCAGCAAGTGCTTTTCTAAATTAAAATTAATCTTAGTTAAATAAAATAAATCTGGTACCTCAGCAGCATTAAAACTCAGTAACCATAAAAACCAGTCACAGTATCATCCTTCAAGTCCTCAACAGCCACATGTGGCTATGCACTGGACAGCACAGATATAGAACGTTCCAGCACTGCAGGAAGTTCTAGTGTATGGTGCTGATCTGGAGCAGGACTTGGAAACTACAGGCTGTGGACCAAGTCAGGCCCATTGTCTGCTTTTATACAACCTGCAGATCAGAAAACAGGTCCACACCCTACACCTGCCAAAGCTGGTACACACAGCTGGAGGCCCTCACTGACCATCTGGCCAAGTGGCTTTCAGCACAGAGATAAGGAAACAGAAGTCCAGAGAGGAGAATTGATCAGCTTGAGGTCACAGAGCTGTCCAGCAGAAGGCAATGACCTCCTATATTCTACTGGGTGTCCTTTTCTCACTCCCAATGATGGGTAAAAGCCTGCCATCTGCCAGCCTCAGAAAGTTCAATGCTGTCTCAGCCCCAGGCCTCCAGATTCCCAGGAAAGGCGTCGGTTTCTTCCCCAGTGACCAAGGAGCCTTACCATCCACAAGGACACTTTTCCTGTCCAGGGTAAAGTTCTGCAGCTGGGTACCATTCTGGGTCAGCCGCAGGAATTCCTCATAAATGGCAGCTCTGTCCAGTCTCCGTGCCAATGGTGAGAAGGCACATAGGGAGTCCACCCCAGTGTGGTCACTGTGGGGGACAGACCTGGAAGCGCACAAGGGATGAACAAGGGTGTCTGGAATTCTACCCTGATTCTAGATTCCCTGCTTCTAAGTCCTGTCTAAGAGAACTTTCTGCAAGGTTAAAAACATTTGTGTCTGCATTGTCCAATGCAGTCATTATTAGCCCCATCATGGAATTTAATTTGATGTAATTAGTTTATAAATAAATAGCCCCAGAGACAACATTTTTGAAATGTTGGAGTAAGAACTTCTGCAAATGCATTAAAACAACAAGAACACTGGCAAAAATGGTCAAAATCAACTTTTTCAGAAGTCTAGAAATTCATCAAAGGCATGCAACAGAGTTAAGAAAAACGGTGGCATCTTGTTAAAGGCAGAAAACGTTGTGGCATTATAACTTGCACTATTCCCTGCCTGCTTTCACAAGATCCTCCATATCTTTGAAAGCCATCAGTCTCAGAACCATGCCAGCTGTGAAAACCAGCAGCCTAGCAGCCATAATGGGTTTGAAGTTCCCAAAAGACCTATCCCCATTGAACTGTCACTATTTGACCTGCCTGGCAGCTCCTTGAAAGAGCCCCGTGTTCAGGGCTTGTCCATAATTAACTCAGAGCTTGCTCAGTGAGGAAAGTCCATTCCAAGGACACTTGCTAAAAACAATCAGTGGTAATTGTTTTACATTCTAGCTCCCTGAGTGAGTGATGCAGTTGAGGCAGGCAAGAGGTGAGCCAAAAACATTAAAGAAAAATTGGGGGAACGAGATATTCATGAGTAACTTTGAAAATATCCAACACATTTGTGGAGATCTAGAAGGCCACAAATATTCAGGGCTGTGTGCACGCCCAGGAAGGACTTGAGAAGGTCTCTATCTCTCACCTCTAGCTGAAAGCTTGACTTAATATCTGAAAAACTGATTAATGTAACACACCATATTAATAGAAGGAAGGACAAATACCACACAATCTTGATCCACACGGACAAAGAAGAATTACACAAAATACAACATCCTTCATAACTAAAAAACTCTCAACAAATTAGGAATAGAAGAAAACTTTTTCAATCTAATAAACAACATTCACGAAAAACCCACAGCTAACATCATACTCTATTGTGAAAGACCAAAAATGTCCCCCTAAGACCAGGGACAAGACGATGATGTCTGCCCTCATCTCATATGTTAATCATGGGTACTAGAGGTTCTAATGAGGGCAATTAGGCAAGAAAAAGAAATAAAACACATCCAGATTGGAAAGGAAGATGAAAAACTATTTCTTTTTGCAGATGACACAATATTGTATATAGAAAAATCATAAATACACAGACACACACACACAGACACACACGGTATGTGAATCGTATCTCAATAGGAGTATAAAACATTTAAACTGCCTCAGTGGTTAGTGGCTCCACTCTTGGACAGCAGAGTTAGACTGCCGGATTCTATGGCAACCAGTTCTAGCCCCCCACCTTCCATGGATCCTGACTGTAGTAGGTGATGTCTTGAGGCAGTGTTTCTATACACCATTTCCATGGCTCCCAGCACCAGGCATTGCCATGTTTGCTAAGGTTTACAGAAGGTCTTTCGAGTCTCTCAGGCAGTTGTGCTCACTGCTTTAGGAAGAAGCCGTTTTTTAGGTAACAGCTTCGTATTCCTAGGGCTCTCTTCCATAAGAGATAGGTACTGGGAGATTATGGCATGGAGACACTTTTACTTAAAGGATAACAGAAGTCTCCAGAGTGATTGGGTCCTGAGTTGGAACTCACCTGAATGCTGAAACTTGACAGTCAGAAAAATAGCTTTTGATGCTGCTATTTCGGAAGAGCTGGTTGAGCTGAAAGACAGGGCAACACTTCCTTGGTCAGAATCCCGGGTCCAGTGGCATCAGAGAGTTTTCTGCCACAGAGCACACTTCCCCATCTATTCATTCTTGTCTCAAAAACGCTAGTCCAGCCAAGGATGTCTTGTTCTAAGGTTTGACTTAGCTATGTGACCCTGGGCCAGCTACTGAAGCTCTCTGTGTCTGTTTCTTAATTTATAAAATGGGAATAAGGACCTGTCTTTATGAATTGTTATGAACAGTCACCCCCTGACTCCCAAGTATCCACAGGTCAGTCTTTATTTGGGAACAGAGTGGACACACAACCCCATGCTCACCGCAGCCTCAATACTTCTCTTGTTCTGCTGGTGTTTGCTGGTGCCTGGCTGGGCAATGTCCTGGGAATAAAGTAGGTTGGTGACAGTGAAATTCAGCTGGAAGTGCTGGGAGCTGGGACTACTTGTTGGCTTGTCTGTCGGTAGATGAATTGTCGGCTCCACTTCTACAATAAAAGAAAAGAAAGTACAAAAGTCCCCTATCTGGGGAAGGTTTTAACAAATGGATCATTCCAGCCAGTCTACTTATTCCTGGAAATGTGACCTGAGCTGGGTTTTTAAAAGTGGGCTACAGAAGACCCTCCATTTGCCTGTCCACCTTGAATCCATTCATTCGTCTACCTGTCCAACTCTCCACCAAGCATTATGAGTTCACTAGGATGTGGGGAAAAGGATATTGGGCCTCTCTGGGGCTTAGATGGCAAGCGCAGGTGTTGATCCCCCAGTGGGCATCTGTCATACACCTTTGCTGACCCAGCTTCCTCATGGGTCTTTCTGCCTCTGGTCTTCTTCCCCCTCCCAATTCATTCTCCACACAGCATCAGAGGATGAGCTTTCTAAAGCAGAACTCTGAGTGTGTCATGTTCCTCCACAAACCACTCCAATGCCCAAGAAATTCCCTGCCCACATGTTTAGCCTCAACTGTCACCTCTCCCATGTCAAAGTGTATGCTCCAGCCACACCAAACTTCTCACAGCTTCCTCAAATATGCCATGATCCATCTACTTTCTAGATTACAGACACATGTAGCATGATTCCTCATCTCTTCCCTCTGGCTAGGTCCTTTTCTCCATCACATCTCACATCTCAGTTTCTTCATCACTTCCTCTATAAAACTTTCCAAGACAGGGCTGTGTGCCCCTCCTTGGGGTTCCCACGGGCTCTTGACATTCCATTACAGCAATTAACACAATGTATCACCAGTGCCTATTTACCCTCATTAACTGTTCGTTGAATGCACGAATAAATAAATGAATGAATCAATCAATCAATCAATAACTCATAACTGGGGACCTAAGAAGGAAACCCAGGATCCTTCACATTTGGGGTTGGAAAAATTGACATGTGAAAAGTAACCATTCCCTTGGGTGCAACTGCTACATTTTTTCTTCATGCCTCCTGTTGGATGACACACTGCCATAGGTCATCAAGATGAGCTTCCAGAAAGCCTCCTTTTTCCCTCTGGAGCCTCGATCCATTCCACTGTTACTCAGAAGTCCCATCCATCTGCATAGACTAATATTTTCCAGCTTAAAGCTAGCCCCCTCATCTCACACCTGTCACATGCATGTCCGCCAACTGGTAGGTGGCACCCAGCCAGTGAGATGAAGCATTCAGGGTCTTGTCTAGAAAGACCTGCTTCACCACACTCGTGTCCAGATTGGAGGAGAACAGTGCCTTGATGGTGACCAACATGGAATCCAACCTGGAGACAGAGACCACATGAAGTCAGACAGCACGCAACACCAGCAGTGTCTCCCCAGTTCCTGCTTTATACAACCAGACACCTAGGGGCAAGCAGTGGGGGATTATCTGGCTGCCTCTTCCCCCAGGCTAGAGAAGAGACCCTGACCAAAAAGGGAAGGCTTCCAGGACTTGGGGACAGAAGCAATAACAGGAAAAATAATGAACATCTATGGAGCACCTCTAAGAATTGACTTACACATTCCCTCACCATCACGCTGGTGGAAGGTATTGTTACAATTATCCTCATGTTAAAGATGAAGGAACTGAAGATTGGAAATACTCAAAGTCAGCACTGTGTCCTATGACCTTCTTCTGCCCAAGTGTAGACGTCCTAGTTCCTCCATCCAACCCTCAGAGACCTGGGATCAAACCCAACTGTGACAGTTCTTGGGCTATTCACCTCACTTCTCTGAGCCTCAGTTTTCCCACCTGCACAATGGGGATGATCATTGTATCCACCTCATGGGGGCCGTTGTGAGAACTAAATGAGATGATCTTGCACAAAAGTGCTCAGCAGGAGACTGACCATGGTCAATGTCATCATTGCAGAGCCAACAGCTGCCAGATCAGCCAATGCTTCCAATCTCTTCAACTTACGTCAAGTCGGTGACCAGGCAGGAGATGAATATGTCTTGTAGCTGGCTTCCTCTGTAGAGCTTGGTGACCTAGAACAAAGGATAAGGAGAGTGGGTGAGATGGAGTTCTCCTGGGGCTGCAGGGGACCACTAGAGCCAGTGAAAGATCACAGGCCTTGTAGAAAAGGAGACCTGAGTTCACATTTTTTCTCTGCCCCTAACTCACTGTGTGATCTTAAGCACACAGCTCCCCTTTATTAGCTTCAGTTTACCCTTCTGAGGAATGGGGAAGGCAGCTAGGGCACTGTCTCTGGAACCTGAGAGAACCCGGAGCACACAGAGAAAGTGAAGAGTTGAGACAATCACTTAATAAATGTAAGTCAGACGGAAGAATGAGAGGGGCCTCCAGGGCAAGGAGAGATGGGAGATGGGGAGACACCCACCTTGTCCTGGATGTCCATCAGCAGGGTGGTGTACTCCAAGGACGTGGGTTCCAGGCTGCTGAGGTTGCAGTTGATGATGCGGAAATTTAGCTGGTACTCTCTCTGGATAGATAAACTCTTGGGGGCATAGCCTGCAGCCACCGAGAGGAAGAATAGACAGGCAGAGACTCTCAACTTTCAGCACAGAAGCATGGTGGCCCAGGGGGCTCCTGCCTACTGTCAGAATCATCCAGAATCAAGCCCACAAGCTGGGGGCTGTGAGGGTTTCCAAATGGAAAGTCACCCCAAAGTGGGGGAGAACTGGAATTTTACAAGAATTCTCCTGAGCTGAGGTTTTCTGCTGGGCTGATGCAGTTCCAGCTTCCTGGAATGCTCTTCTACCCTCTTCTTTTCCTGGAAAGCTCCTATTCATGCCTCAGGAGCCCAGTGAAATGGAGCCCCATGAGAGTAGGGACTCATCTATCTTGTTTTTGCCATGTCCCAGCGTGCAGCAGTTTAGGGAACATAAAATCCTTTTCCAGGAAGCCCTCCTTGACTTGTCCCTCCTCCCAACTTCCATGGCACCCTGTTAATAACAGTGTTTATGCCCTTTTTTTGTCCATAAAAAATCTTTAGTTCACTTACACTGTGAATTTCAGGGGAAGAACCTGTATCTTCTAACTCTGTACCTGGCACATGGCTTGGAACAGAATGGTCATATATATGTGTTTGATGAATGAATGAATGTGAGCTACAATGGATTCCCAAATATGAGGGCCTAAGATACTCATCTCTCATTTGATCATTCCTTCACTCATTTATTGGGTACCATGATGAACCCACATATTATGAACAGAGGATATAGAACCTCACTAGACATAACCTAATGTCCCTAATGTGGTAGAGCTCAGAGTGTGAGGGGGGAGTTGGATAATTAAACAATTAATTGCAGTGGAGTGTGGTAAGTGTTGGTCTGGTGCCCATTTAGGAACTGGGGGACCACGTGCAGTGAGGTCTTTCACTCGCAGAACAATCAGAACTACTGACATTTGGGGCTGTATAAGTCCTAGGGGGTGTCCTGTGCATTGGAAGATAATAGCAATGTCCCTGGCATCTATACACTAGATGCCAGGAGCTCCCTCCCCCAGCTGTGACAATGAAAAATGTCTCCAGACATTTCCAACTATCTCCTGGGGGCAGAGTCACCCCTGGGTAAGAAACTGGCCTCGAGGAACATCACAGAGAAGACTCGCTGTCCCAAGAGACCCCATGGGTCAGAGATTTTGGTTTTGAATTAAAATTAATTACATTACTTGATCAAAGAATTTCATGCTGTTTGACTGACATGATAGCAGGGACCCTCCCCATGGGGGTTTGGGGAGGGTGTCCCCCAACCAGAACGTGGGCTGATTTGTTAAATAGAAAATAAAATAGAACAGGGACAAGTAGTGATCATATGAATCCAAGTCCACATGAACACTCACCATTGACGAAGAGGCTATCCCTGACCAGGGTGTAGAGGCCCATCTGGGTGACACCGTGGGTCAGCTGGTTCAACTCCCAGTACAGCTGCTTTCTGTCCAGCCCGAGGCCCACGGGGTCAGGGTGGTAGGTGCAGACAGCGTCCACGCTGGTGGCCTCCCCATCCTTCTCAGGCCTGGGGAGAGAGGGATGTGGAGACTATAGAGAGAGGTCCTGAAACCTTTGCGGGTGGGGGCCAGAAGGAGGGAGGAGCAAACGGGAGGACAGTGGGAATACTGAGAGAGGGGCAGTCACAAAAGAGGTCGTTACTGGCAAATGCTCAGGAAAAGGTCTTACTTGAGGGAGATGAGCCTGCAACTCGAGTAGAAGGGGCCCAGGCTGCTCTTCTTGAACAAGGATCCAAGCTGGGGAGGAAGGGGGAGGAGGGTGAGCAGGAGGGACAGGGGCTGGGGGAGGGGCTGGCTAGAATTTATCCTACCAGGAGCTGCTGGGGCCAGCATCTTACCAGGCTCTGCAGGACCCTCTCAGTAGAGTTGAACATGGCTGAGCCATTGCTCATGTCTGTTGAATACTGGAGGTTGGAGATGGTGAAGTTGACTGTGAGGGTCTTTAGGTTGTGTCCCAAAGCTGCAAGAAGAGAGGGAAAGCTATGGCTGTCAGTGACAGCTGGCCTGAGACCAGATCAGAGTCCTGGATTCATTACAATCTGCTGTCTTCACACCCAGTGGTACACCACCTACTCATGTGGTCATCCAAGTCAGAAACAGCATATGTGCTCAGCTCTTCCTCCCTCCCAGCAACACCAATTCCACTTGCAGAGTGGTCCTCACATATACTCCTGCTCTCCATGTCTGTCCCAGCTCAGGTCTTACCTTCTTTTACCTGGACCAAACTCCAGCAGGCTCACTGGATGCTTTGTCTAAAGGATGCTCTGTACACGGAACACTAGAAAAATCTTTCTGAAATGAAAATCTCACTAGGGCTGCCACTGCTCTAGTACCACCCATGGCTCCCTACGGCCTTCAGTATTAAGTTCAAGCTTCTTGACTTGGCACTCAAGGCCCTTCCCAAGCACATTCCTGCCGACCTTTCAGTCTCAGTTTATCCATCTACTCTGGGTTAAGATTTATGCTTCATGGAAACCACGTTGCTCTCAATCCTCTCCATACACCATGCTGTTTCTGGCCCCTGAGCCTTTGTTCATGGAATCCTCTCTGCCAGGAAAAGTCTTCATCCTCTATGCACCTGGATCCCTCCTACTCACTCTTGAAGACTCCATTCCAGTGAAACTTTCTCTAGCAAGCTCTTCCTCTTCAAATTATGCCAGGTGCCTCTCCTCAAAACGTCCCACATTGTGTTATAATAGTGTGCTAATTTCACAAGACCAGGGGCTCTCTGAGGGACGGCGTCAGACTTCATTGTTGGTATAATCTTTGTGATTAGCATGATTGCCTTAAAACCATAATTTCACACCTTGGCTTCCCAGATCCTGGTTTACAATTGGCAGGTGGAGGTGTGGGGCTGGAGAGCCTCTCTTGGGAAATAAAAGGGGCACCCCAGATACCTGTGGTGGCTTCTGGTTGCACAGGTAATGAGGAAGTGGGCAGGAACGTGGTGACCGGCTCAGGAGCTGTGGAAAAGGCTGTCATCAAGGAGGGATAGAGTGGGAGAAGCCCCCAGGCTCACCTGGGTTGTAGCAGTGGTCTCCCAGGACCACCATTCACAGGTGAACCATAAATGAGAGTGAGGGAAGGGGTGACAGTGTGAGTAGAGGGATGAGCAAGCCTGTGGGTGAGAAGAACCCAAGAAAGTGAGATGGGTGAACAAGAGAGAGACTGAACACAGAGGAAAGACAGATGGATGAGCAGAAAGATGGACAGACAGATGAGATACCTGGATGGATGGAGGAAGAATGGACAAATGAAGGGTCAGAGAGAAGCAAGAAGAATAAAGACAAGGAGAGCAGTTGGAGGGATGGGAAGAAAGAGGATGGAAGGACAGCAGGAAGGAAGGACAAAGAGGTGAGTGGGCAGAAGGATGGTTGGAAGGATGGATGGATAGAAGGATGAAAGGATGGATGGATGAAGGAAGGAAGGAAGGAGTCCAAGAGAAGGGATAACTGGGAGGATGGAAAAAGGGATAGGTTAAAAGATTATGAATGGACCCCTGAAAGAATGAATGGGAAAATTTGGTCAAACAAATGAAGGGCCACCAGAATTTTCAGCATGACAGAGATGGCTTTTGTGGTCCCTGTAGGAGATTTTGCTTTCAGGGGGCATGGACTACAAGGTCATTATCTGACCTCAACCCTTATCCCTATAGGGAACGCTTGTTCAAATTTATTTTTCTAACCTAGAGGGATGTAGAAAATTCAGAAAGCCAACACCATGGCTGCAGGTCCAAACAGAGGCCAAGGACTCAGCATTCTTCCTCCCACTGACACTCAGAAGAGAGGCCTAAGTTTTGTCAAGACCCATTGAGGCTGAAATGGGCACTGGTGGCAAAGATACATACTTGTAGGAGGCTCATCCGGACCACGTTCATTATAACCTGGAAACCAAAAAGTCACATGTTAAGGGGAGATGGCAAAACAATCTCAAATGTTCTATGCCTTTGTCCATGTGGGGTTCCTGCCTGGATGCCCTTCCCTCTGTACAACGTGCTCATCTACATGTCTTCTAAGATCAGACTCAAACATCATCTCCACTAATAAAGGCTTTCCTGATCTTTTGATTGGAAACTATTTTTCCCTACCCTCCTCTCCATCATGCCCCCAACAAGAGGCTCCCGTCATATTTATGTTCACACATTCATCCCCCAACATATCTATCCGTCCCACCATCTGCCCCTCCACCCTCCCTCCAGTCTATCCCTCCATCCAATAAGTATTTATTGAGAGCTTACAATGTGCCAGGTTCCGTTACATTTGGGGAAGACAGCACTGAACATAACAGTCTCTGCCTCACTGGAGCTACAGTAGGACTGTTGTGCGTGTAGCCAACCTCTGTCCCTGTGCCGGCACAAGGCCTGGGTTATGGTAGATGCTTGGTCAATGCTGAATGAGTGAACAAAATGAAGCATGTACATTGTGCGGTTTACGAGCAGAAAATCCTAAACTGGCCCTTGCAGTGGCCGAGGTGATGGGAACAGATGTGAACTCAGAACATCAAGACCCAGACTGGCCACAGACCTCCTGGGGGTGTGGTCAGGTCCCTTCTCTTCTCTGTACCTCCATCTCCCTCTTTGCTAAAATGGGTCATACAGGACCAGGATCGTTTCCTCCCAACTGATGGGGCTATGGAGATAAGGCAGTGTGAGTTGCCAAATGCCATTACCAGGTTGGACACAGAGAGGAGGGAAATTGAGTCATTCCAATCAACCTCCCCATGGCCAAACTCTGCATCTTAGAGCCCAAAATGAGAGTCACCATCGTAAATGCTGTCCCTTCCTGGATTCTAGGCTAATGTCCAGTAGGTCCAAAGCTTGGGCCCTTCAGATGTTCAGAGAGCCTGCCTCCCTCCTGGCCTCAGGGCCCCACCCAGGAGGGAAGCCCATCCCTGGTTGAGGCTGAGAAGAAAGCAGGGAGGGGAGAGAGATGTTGGGTTTGCTCTCCCCAGGGCCCCCTTCAAAGACTCTTCTATGAGTTAATGTGTCGAGTGGAGCACAGCGTTGGATGCTGACAACTGGGGCCCATGCCCTGGCTGTACCACTCTCAAGCTACACCCACTTGGGCAAATTACTTAACCTTCCTGAGCCTCAGTTTCTTCATCTGCAAAATGGGTTTAATCAAGGACCAGCCTTTCAGGGTGGCTGTGTGGGGTCAGTGTGGAGTCGAGATTCACACCTGAGTTTGTCCCAAGTTTTCCCCTAGAGAACTGACTGGTAAATGAAGAGCCTTCTAGGATTCAGGCGTGGCCCCAGTGAGGTAGGCTGAGAACCACTCACCATTGAGGTAGAGGCTGTCTTTATCCAGAGAATAGGGGCCCAGCCGGGTGATGCCACGGGTCTGCCGGCTCAGCTCATGGAACACTTGCTTGGCAGGCAGACCCAGGCCACTAGGGGGTTGCCGGTAGGTGCAGAGGATGTCCACTCCTGTCTTGGCACCATTCTTCACAGACCTGGAGAAGGAGAGGTTGACCTTTAGGGGAATGCAGCCCACTTGGCACCTCTCCTGCTGTGGTCACTACACATCTCACACTGTGTGTTCCAGCCTTGTTGAACCATTCACAGTTTCTCCATTGGGCCATACTCTCTCACCCCAGGATCTTTGCACATACAGTGACTTCTGTCTGGAAGTCTCTCCCCTTCTCTCCTTACCTGGGTAATTCCCCGCTCATCCTTCAGGTCTCAGCTTAGACACCTCCTCCTCCTCCTCTAAGAACCCTGCCAGCTGGTTCAGGGGCCTCTTCCGGTTCCCACAGTGCCCATGCTTCCCCCATCACAGCCCTGGTCACCCACTGTGTGAGCATATATTATTTGTCACTACTTCCTCCAGATGGTGATCTCCATGTGGTCAGGTAAAGGAACAGCATAGTTCACTGTTGTCATGTTGAAGCCCAAGCCTCCAGTACATTACTTCTCCATGTAAAAACTAAAGTCCTGATGAATGGATAAACCAACGATGATACATACACACAGTGGAATATTATTTGGCCATTAAAAGGAAGGAACTTCTGACACATGCTACAACGTGAATGAATCTTGAGGATATTATGCTCAGTGAAATAAGCCAGTAAAAAAATGACAAATACATATGATTTCACTTATATGAGGTACCCAGAGTGGTCAAGTCCATACGGACAGAAAGTAGAATGGTGGTGGCCAAGATCTGGGGATAGAGGGAACTGGAGAGTCGTTCTCTAAGGGATATAGTTTCAATTTTGCAAGTTCTAGAGATTGGTTGCACAGCAATGTGAACATAATACTACTGAAAAGGACACTTAAAATGATTCAGATGGTAATTTTTATGTTATGTATATTTTACCACAATTTAAAAAATCAATTTCCTTAGAACAAAGAATCCTAAAATTTCTATGGAACAACAAATGACCCCGAATAGCAAAAGCAATCCTGAGGAAAAAGAACAAAGCTGTAGGCATGACAATCTCTGACTTCAAAATATACTATAAAGCCATAGTAATCAAAACAGCATGGTACTGGTACAAAAACAGACACACAGATCAATGGAACAGAACTGAAAGCCAACAAATAAAACCACACATTTACAGACAGCTAATATTTGACAAAAGAGCCAAGAACATACAGTGGAGAAAGGAAAGTCTCTTCAATAAATGGTGCTGGGAAAACCGGACAGCCACATGCAAAAGAATGAAAGTAGACCATTATCTTATACCATGCACAAAAAGTAACACAAAATGGATTAAAGACTTGAAACCATAAAACTCCTAGAAGAAAATACAGGCAGTACATTCTTTGACATCAATCTTAGTAGCATCTTTTCAATACCATGTCTACTCAGACATAGGAAACAGAAGAAAATATAAACAAAAGGCATTACATCAGACTAAAGAGCTTCTGCAAGGCAAAGGAAACCAGTGACAAAACGAAAAGACAACCCAGTAGCTGGGAGAAAATATTTGCAAATCATACATCTGACAGGAGGTTAATCTCCAAAATATATAAAGAATGCATACAACTCAACAACAACAAAACAAACAACCAGATCACAAATTGGGCAGAGGATATGAACAGACATTTTTCCAAAGATATACAGATGGCCAACAGGCACATGAAAAGATTTTCAACATCACTAATTATTAGGGAGATGAAAATCAAAACTATGAGATAGCACCTTAAACCTGTTAGAATGGCTATAATTAGCAAGACAAAAAATAACAAATGTTGGACAGGATGTGGAGAAAAGGGAACCCTCATACACTGCTGGTGGGAGTGCAAACTGGTGCAGCCACTATGGCAAACAGTATGGAGATTTCTCAGAAAATTAAAAATAGAAATACCATATGACCCAGCCATCCCACTACTGGTTGTTTATCCAAAGAACTTGAAATCAACTATTCAAAGAGACTTACACATCCCTGTGTTCATTGCAGCACTATTCACAATAGCCAAGATGTGGAAGCAACCCAAGTGGATAAAGAAGATGTGGTATATATATACAATGGAATACTACTCAGCCACAAAAAGACAAAGTCATCCCATTTGAAACAACATGGATGGACATGGATGGACCTTGAGGGTATTATGTTAAGTGAAATAAGCCAGAGAAAGACAAACACCACATGATTTCACTCATATATAGAAGATAAGCAAACACATGGACAAAGAAAACAGATTAGTGACTACCAGAATGGGGCTGGGGGGTGAGCAAAAGGGGTAAGGGGGCACATATATAGGGTGACGGATAAAAATCAGACCTCTGGTGGTGAGCATGATGCAGTCTATACAGAAACTGGTAAATAATAATGTACACCTCAAATTTCACAATATTGTAAACCATTATGACCTCAATAAAATAGAAAAAAGGAAAGGATACAAAAAATCAATTTCCTCCAAGACTCTACGCGGTGTAGACCCTGCTGATATCTCAAATCCCCTCTCTTCCCCCTCTCTTTCTCCCTCTCTGCTCCAGCCACACTGGCATCCTTGCTGTTCATTGAACATGCCAAGCTCATTCCCATCTCAGGACTTTTGTACATGCTGTTTCCCTGCCTGGAACAGTTTTAATTGTTGAATCTTTGTTACCAATTGGGTCACAGTTCAGAAGTCACCTCCACAGAGACGCTATCCTGTCCCCTGGTTAAGCTGCTTTCCCATCACTCTATATCTATGCTCCACATCACCTTACCTCATTTGAAATCACCTTACACAGGTATTTATTCTCCTGCTTAGTATCTGTTTTCTCCACTAGATGAGGGAAGGGGTGGTACTCGTCTTGTCCCTGTGGGTCTCACCACCTGCCTCAGAGGAGCTGTACCATCGGCATCAGCGGAATGAGAATAGGAATGGAGAAGTGCTTCATAAATCCCGACAGAACGCAACCTGATCCAGAGATGGGAGAGTACCTGCCTAGTGGGTACAGAGTTTCTGCTTGGGGTGACCAAAAGTTCTGGAACTAGATGGGGTGATGGATGCACAATATTGTGCCTGTAACCGATGCCACTGAATTGCATACTTAAATATGGTTAAAATGGTTAATTTTATGTCTATATGTATTTTTTCACAATTTCAAAAATTAATAATGTAATAAAAAATGGATGCAGAAAAAGACCCTCCAAGAATAGCCTGTGGCAACTGGGGGTGGCCCCCATAGTCAGAAGTCCATGTCCTTTGGTGGTGGGTCATGGGGCGGGGGAGCATTCTCACCTTAGGGAAGTGACCTTGCAGCCTGCATAGCGGGGACCCAGGCTGCTCCTCTGGAACAATGGGCTGAGCTGGAGAGGAAGCGAGAGCCAGTGGTGGTCAGGGGTGGGCAACAGCCCCAAGGATGGGTCACGGAGAGCGGGAGGGGGAAGAGTCCTCTCACCAGGTGCTGCATGAGGGTGTCTGTGATGTTGAACTTGAGGGAGCCATGGCGACCCATGTCCGCTGAGTAGCGCAGGTTGTCGATGGTGAAGTTCACTGTGAATGGTTCCTCACTGACCTCTCCAGCTATGGTAAATGCAGAGAGAGGCTCGAGGGGAGGTCAGGGGGCCCTACGTCCACCCTAGATTGGGGCTTCAAAAGACTCACATCCTCCTCCACATAAGCCTGAGGGTCACTTGTTAATGGAGACACTCCAGTAGCAAGTAATGGCAGGGCTAATGATTTGGGGGGTTGAGATGGCCTTCCCTCCCAGATGCAGGAGTGGAGGGCTCTGTGAAAACACTCGTGGCTTGTACTTTCCCAGGAGGAAAAGCTCCAATTTGCCACAGTGATGCAGAACTGATGACCCCAGAGATTTTCAACCACATTCTCTCTGCTCTACCCGTCTACCTCTGTCTCTCGGTGCCTTGGTCTCTCTCTCTCTCTCTCTATGTGGATAGATAGATCTATATCTATATCTTCCAGGATTGTTGGCTTTTTAGACCTCTGCATAGAAGGTTGGCATATCTGGTCATCAGAAGAGGAGATCTATCTATTTATTATCTATCTATCTATCTATCTATCTATCTAATCACCTATCTATCACCTATCTATCTATCACCTATCTATCTATCACCTATCTATCTATCTATCTATCTATCTATCTATCTACCTATCAACCATAGCCTATCATCTATCTTTCCTGCCCTTATAACTAGGTATGCCAATCTTATGTGCATTTGGTTAGAAAAGCCAACAATCCTAGCAGCTATAACCAACCTCTCCACACCTCAATTTACTCATCTGTAAGATGAGATCATAATGATTCCTACTTCAAAGGTTGTTATGCGGTTTAAACAAGTTAATATTTGTAAAGCACTTAAGCACAGTGCTGGGCATGGAGTAAACACTGTGTAAGGGTTTATTACATAAAATAAATAAGCAAATGCTTTTTGATCACTTAGTATGTACAGAGCTTTTTACACAGATAAATATATGCTGGGTACTAGAATTACCCACATTAAACAAAGGAGGAAACCAAAGTACAGAAATGGTCGCCTGCCCGGGGTCACATCACTGGAGGGAGGGAGAGTCTGGTTGGACCCAGGTCCTCTGACCCCCGAGTCCTTGCTTGTGAACTCTCCTGCTACCTGCTATGCTCTTGCTCAGACTGATTCTGGCGCAGTGCTCAATAATTGGGGTGACCTGTGTAGAGCCCAGGGGAAGTAGAACAAATGATTGAGGCAAGACCAGAAGTCCTGTGGCCTGACTCTAGTAAAGATAAGCAATGCAGCAGCTAAATAGTCAAGACAAAACTCTGGGAGAAAAACTCCCCTCTCTTCCTCCCTTCTGTTCATCACTCCTTCCAAGCTTCCTTTTCCCCTTTCTTCCTTCCATCTTTCCTCCTACCCATTCATTTTTTCTTCTTCTTCCCTCTATCCCTTCCTTGCTTTCTTCCACCATCTATCTAACTATCCACCCATCCTTTCATCCAATCCTTTATCCATCCCATCAGCCATCCATCCATCCATCCATCCATTCATTCATCAATTCATCCATCCATCATTCCTTCCTAACTCACTCCTTTCCTTCTTTATTTCTTCCCCTTTATACCTCCCTCTATGCATCCTTCTGTCCATCTTTTCTTCCATCTATCCATCCATTTTTCTTTCCTCCCATCCTTATTTTGTCCTTCCATCTATTTATACATCTTTCCTCCCTTTCTCCTCTTTTTTTTCCTCCATTCATCTTTTCTTCCTTCCATCTGCTCATCCATCTTTTCTCCCTCTCTCCTTCCATTCATCTTTTCTTCCTTCTATCCGTCCATCTTGCTTTCCCTCCATGGACATTGACTTGGTCCTAAAATGCTCAGAAATTATTCCAAGGACTGGACAGTGGTAAACAAAGGAGTCAATGGAGCTGACTTTTAACTTATTTTTCTTCCTATAATTTGGGAAAAGACACCTGTTTTTGGACTACAGGAGCCCAGAACCCTGCTGTGGTTGGAAGGAGTGAGAGAGGCTGCTTTGATGTAAAAGGCCAGTGATTGACCCAGGGATAGTTTGAGGGGATTGAGAAAACACACCCCTAATGCAAGGGCAATTAATCCTTGAAAACCTACAAGGGTTTGCTGGGGATGCAAAGGGAGTTCCTGCATATAATAGGTGTGTACCTAAAATCAGTATATCTTTAGGAATAAATTAACTGATGGTGAAAAGCATCAAGAGTGGGATCACAAATTTGAGAGTGATAAGAACTCCAGGTTCTGCTATTTATTTGCTGTGTGACTTGAAAGCCTCTCTGAGTCTGGGTTTCCTCATCTGTGAAATGGAGCCAAGTGACATGGTTGCAGTCAGAATTAAAGGGTGGAGTGTATGTGTTCTGAAATGAATTGTGTACCCCCAAATGTCATATTTTGAAGAGCTAGTTACTAGTCCCTCAGTAGGTGACTGTATTTGGAGATATGGCCTTTAAAGAGGTAAGTAAGTTAAAATGAGGCTGCGGGATGGGCACTATTCCACTCTGACTGATGTCCTTATGAGGAGAGGAAACTAGGACACAGAGAGACACCAGGAATGTGTGTGCAGAGGGACAGTCACATGAAGAGGCAGCAAGAGGGCGGTCATCTGCAACCAAGGAGATGGCCTTGGGAGAAACCAACCCTGATGGTCCTTTGAACTTGGACACCAGCCTCTAGACTGTGAGAAAATATACTTCTGTTGTTTGAGCCACCCAGCATACGGTATTTTTTTACGACAGCCGTAGCAAACTAACACAGTATGTAACTTAGCATGGTGCCTGGAAGGTGGTCAGTTTCAACAAATGTTCACTGGAAATCCAACCACAACTGGTACAACACTGATGTGGAGAACCTCTCAGATCAACAAGCAGAGATAGGAATAAAAGGAGAAGAAAGGAGGACCAAGGGCAGGGCTGTAAGAGAATTAAAGTGAAAACCATGTGAGGGCAGAATGGGGCGGAGAACACGTCTGTGTCTAAGGTTTTCTCACCCTGGGCTAGGACTCTCCACCAGAACCCGGGAGAGAGAGAAGGGATGAATTAGGGGCTCTTTGGGAGTTTCCCTCACCAAAGGCATGGGGTGAAGGAGAACAACTGCTCCTCAACCCCAAATGGGGAAAGAGCCCAGGAGATAAGGCCAGAAATACTCACTGGTAGTAGTTGGGGCTACAGCTCCATAGGTGTAACCTGTAGAGAGATGGCGAGAGGAGCTGAGCAAGAGTTGGAGTGAACACAAAGGATTAAGGGAGAGGGAGGATTCAGGGACCTTTGTGGGAGAAGCAGAATGGAAGAGGCAGTGGAGGGACATTTAAGAGAGGCAACAAGTCAGAAGGTGGCTGGACTTAATGATCACCCTGTGACGGGAAGATTAAACCCAGACCAGAAGGAGAAAAAGATGGATCATAGCTTACTTCAGAGAAATGGAGGCAACATAAATCTCTGACTAGGAGAGAGACCATGGCTATAGCCCCTCACCATTGACATAGAGGCTTTCCTTGTCCAGGGTGAAGGAGCCCAGCTGCGTCATGCCATGTGTCCCATTGCTCAGCTCCCAGTAGAGTTGCTTTCTGTCCAGTTCAGGCCCCGCAGGGTCAGAGTGAAAAGTACACACAATGTCCACTCTGGTGCCTGCTCCACCCTTCTCAAGCCTGGGGAAGGAAGAAGATGGGGATGTGGGATACCGAGCAGGGGTCCTTCCGGGTGTGGAAAGCAAGAGTGGAAGGGAGGAGGCTGATGGAGATGCTGAGGGGCTCGGTCTGATGTCTGGAGGGGCTATCCTAAGTGTTTCTTGTCTGAGACAAACCCCTCACAATTAAGGACAGAAAACACTTTAATTAGAATTTGAAGACAGGATACAGTGGCTAGCCCTCTTCTAAGAAGAGAGCCATCATTTGAAACTAAATATCATCGGGATTCCATAAACTCTAAGCACAATGCCTCATTTCCAAGCCTTGAGCATTCTCATCCACTAGGCTTGAAGAAGGCATGAAGAGATCACGGTGGGTGCTGGAGGCCACTGGTTCCAGGAGCATGCCCAGCAACTGAGCCCTCCTGGCTGGTGAACGAAGGTCCACCTGATCCAACGAATCATTCCATCTGGTGTCTCACCTGAGTGAGGCCAGTCTGCAACCAGTGTGGAGGGGACCGATACTGGTCTTATTGAGCAAGAGCCGGAGCTGGTGGAGAAAGAGGAGGCAGTGAGCAGAAGGGCTGAGTGGCTATGTGGGCAGGAGTGAGGTGGGCTAACAGTGGTCATCAAGAGGTTTTCACCCGGTGTTGTAGGATCCTCTCAGTGGCGTTGAACTTTGAGGAAGCTGGGCGCCCCATGTCCTCTGTGTAATGCATGTTGGTGATGGTGAAGTTCAAGGTGAAGGACGCCAGGGTGAGGCCAGGGGCTGCAGTGGGGGAGGAAGAGAAAGGTGTCCACTTGGGACCATAATAATGACCAGGGTTGCCTGGGGCTCTAACCAAGGGGCAGCAGCAGAGGACTAAATACAGTCATGGGCTACAGGACCTGAAGGAGAACATTATGGAATTCCAAAGATATCGAGAACCTTCACTCATTCACTCAGTGAGCATTTATTGAACACCTAATGTATGTGAGGCTCGGTGCTGGGCTCTTATGGGACAAATAGAGCATAATCTCTCAATTGTGTGGACCAGACCATTATGCTTCAGTGGAAACTGGGGGCTAGGCAGTTCCAGGAGGAGCAGCCAACCAGTGACTGAGGAAAGCTTCCCAGATAAAGCATCATTTCAGGTGTGACCAAAAGCATGAGTAAGAGTTAGGTCACAGGAGCTGAGCAAGTGGTAAGAGACCTCAAGCAAAAGGACAAGCCTAGGTAAAGGCCCAGCAGGACTACAGAGCAAGTGAACTCAAGGAACTTGAAGTCCTTTTGTTATGGTCACAGGGAAGCCTAGATGTGAGGCTGGAGGGATTCTCTGAGTCCCAAAAGAGGAGGGAGTGACTATGCAGCACAGGGGTTTGAAAACAATTTGTAGAGCAGGTGGAATCATCCAAAGATTGTCAATCAGGCAGGAATCATATGGACATAGGTACACTGGCAGGGACGCTGCAGCTGCCGTGTCGAGGACTGTAGGAAACCAGAATGGAGGCTACTGCAGTCGTCCTAGTGAAAAATGGCAGTGGCTGAATAAAGGCAGAGTGATGCATATGCAGAGAAAGGAAGGACTCGAGAGAGATCCCAAAGGGAGAAGAGATGATTTGGTGATGGATGGATGAGGGAGGTGAGTGGGAGGGAGGGTGCAGGTTGGCGCCCATGTCCCTGCCTTTGGTGATCAGGAGATAGAGCAAGTTTGGGAGAAGATGGTGACTCCAGGGCCACAGACTGGGTGATGTCCAGGAGGTGGGTGGACCAAGGGTCAGGAGC
This sequence comes from Equus quagga, assembly GCF_021613505.1. NCBI lineage: Eukaryota > Metazoa > Chordata > Mammalia > Perissodactyla > Equidae > Equus > Equus quagga. The sequence goes on from NC_060280.1 coordinate 90,781,023, forward strand.
TGCTGTGTGGTGTGGGCTGGACTCAGGGTTTGGATTCAGAGCAGCTAGATGATCTCTGAAATCCACAGAAATGGATGAGTTACCTCAGATGAGTGAGCAACGAGGGAAGAAGTGATCTGGTACAAATGATTTTGTACGAATGATTTTGGTACCAGTAAGAGCCTTCCTATCTGTGAGCAGGATGCGGGGGATGGAGCCAGAAAGGACACTGGGAAGGATGTGGAGGTCACAGCAGCTGAGGGAAAAAAAAATCAGGAATCGCATCCAAAGTGTGCTATACCTTTAAGGAAATGGTGGCAGTGGTGGTGGCTCTCGTTATAAAATGTACACCTCTCTCTATGCACCATTTAGTCTGGAGTTAGGATATCATCCTCGGTTGTGTGAGGTGGGAGGTGGGAGATAAGTCCTGTTACCTCTCAGCCCACATTTCTATGCATGTCCTCTGGACTCCTTTCCGTCCAGATGGTGAATGACAGTGGGGAAGAGTTGGCTGGTTGAGCAGCTCCCATTTCTGGGGGCAGGACAGTGGTCACAGGTGCACAGAAGTCTGAAATACTCACTATTTGGGGTGGTGGCTAAGGCTGGATGACTGTAACCTGCAAATAGAGGGAGAGATGCTGAGGAAGGTGGGAGGGAGAGACAATGAAGAAGCAACTCGGCCATTGGAGAGATGGCAGCTGGACCATCACAGCTGTGGCTTCTTAAAAGGAAGACAGAGTGCTCACCTAGAAGAGAGAAAATCCACCCTCCCATCCTCGGAGAGGCTAAAGACTTGCTCAAAGCACTCTGAAATGTGAGGCCCCCATAGAGGTGAACTTGGCACGCAATCTGTTGCAGCACAGCCCACTCAGTGTGGAGGAGGAGACCCACACCCAACACAGCTCTTCACCATTGATGAAGACACTATCATCACAGAAGCTGGGGAGAAAATAGCCCAGGGACTTGGGTTGGGGACCTCATCATCCTGGAGATGCCAAGAAGGTGGTGCCCACGTCTGGGGCTTTAAAGGGCATTGGTCCTTGTTTTCTGAGCCTGGAGGTGAGGTGGGGATGGGGAGTGGAGGCAGTGGGCTCCTGGCCTCTTCCATTCCTAAGGGCTGGCACTCAGAGGGTTGTAGAGACTTCTGAAGCCTCAGAATACTCACTGCTGGGGGTGGCTGCCTTGATCTTGTGGGTGTAACCTGCACAGATAGAGGGACATTGGGTGAGGTGGGGGCGGGATGAGGTAAAGGGAAGAATGGAGACAGAGGATGTGGGACCTGTTGAAATGCAAAGAAAGATGACAGCCCCTCACCGTTGATGTAGAGACTGTCCCGGTCCAGGGTGTAGGAGCCCAGCTGAGTGACACCATGTGTCAGCTGGCTCAGCTCCCAGTACAGCCGCTCTCTGTCCAGGCTCCAGCCCTTGGGGTCAGGGCGGTGAGTGCAGACAGCATCCACTCCAGTGGCTGCCCCATTCTTCTCAGGCCTGGGAAGGGAGGGTGAAGGGGATGACAATAAATGCAGTCCCTAGGGAGGAGTCCTGAGATCCCTGGGGGTGGGACAGAGGAAATGAGAAGGCTAGTAGAGAGGTGAGAAATTAGACTTAGATTCTCTGGGTGCGCTGACTTCCAGCAAGCCTGGAACTGTGAGCCGAGTCAGTAGGTGGGAAAATTACCATTAAATTGCAAGGCAGAAGCCTACTTCCTCAGGGCAGGGGGACAGGAGAGCTCATACTTGAGACAGGTGAAAAGCTGGAATTTGAGATTAAAGTCAGTGGAAAAGCCATGCTTGTCTTGGGAGAAATCCCGGGGACAGAATTGAAGACCTAAAGGAAATGCCCCTATTGGTCAAAGGGAGAGGAGGAGGGAATTCAGAAGGATGACCAGGCTAGGGCCCAATCCTGCTGATGGGCTTTGCAGAATCTGGGGACACTTAGCAGGGAGAGTTACAATCAGATGAGGTGTTGGTCCTGGAGTCAGTGCCTCCTGAATTCCACCTCTGTGGAGGACATTGACAGAGAGGTCAGGGAGGAAGCAAACCAAACTCCTCCTCAGGTCTGAGAGCACTGGAGTCAGCCCTGGCTGGTTATTCCAAGGTCTCACCTGAGCAGAGTCAGTCTGCAGCCGGAGTACAGGGGGCCCACACTGGTGTTCTTGAACAAGGGTCTAAGCTGTGGATGAGGGAGTGGGAAGCAAATAGATAGGTTGAAAGCCAGGGCAAGATGGTCATCTGATGAGTGGGGCAAGAGTGAAGCGGGTGAGCCTAGCACCAGGGGATGGGGCAGGAGTTGAGAGGTGGTCATGAGTGGGCAGGGCTGGCATCAGTATGCAGGATGGAGGTTAGGTGGGTGGAATTGGCTTCCTGGGTGGGGCCGGCATCAATGGGTGGGGCAGAGGTGAGGCGGGCAGGGCTGGCATCAATGGGTGGGGCTGGATGGAGTGAGCAGGGCTCTCACCAGGGACTGCAGGGACTTCTCTGTGGTGTTGAATTTCAAAGAGCCTGGAAGCCACATGTCCTCCAAATAGTGCAGGTTGGTGATGGTGAAGTTGATGGTGAAAGGCACCAGGGGTGGTTCTGTGGCTGCAGCAGGGGAAGGAGAGGAGAGACCATGCTGAGTCCAGCTGAATGGGGGCAGGGCCTGGCACCATAGCCCTGAGAACCGCAGCCATCTCGCTGGAGACCACAGCGATGGCTGAGGGTGCTTGGGGTGATGCCAGAATAACCAGTATGGACAATGTTAGACCATCAAATGCTTCAGGGGAAAGAGGGAAAGATTTGGAAGCTATGAAGCTTTAAAGGAGACCGTCTACAACCCACCATTCTTATTCAGTTCAATTGTTCACTTACTTTCCTCCATCCATCCACCCAACCAACATTTAGTGGCCACTTTTCTGTGTTCAGCAGATAACACAGAGGTGATTCACAGATGACTCATTGAAATGATTTCCCAGCCTGTGTCCTGGACTCTTTCCCTCCCTGACAGCTGGAGATGTGGACAGGGCCTTGCTGCTTCCTTCCCTGGTGGGGGCCTTCAGAAGACCACTGAGTACTCACCACCGGGAGTAGTTTCTGAAGTCTGGTTGGTGTAACCTGCAGAGAGAGAGGGAAAGAGAGAGAGAAGGTGCTGGAGGTGGAGAAGGAATAAAGAAGGCATGGAGGGTGAGAATGCAGGCTCAATAATTCAGCAAAGCAAAGGTGGCCACTGCTCACCATTGACATAGAGACTGTTCTGGTCCAGGGTGTAGGGACCCAACTTGGTGATGCCTTGGGTCAACTGGCTCAGCTCCCGGTACAGCTGCTCTCTGTCCAGCCCTGGGCCCACGGGGTCAGGGTGGTGGGTGCAGACAGCATCCACGCCAGTGGCTGCTCCATCATTCTCAGGTCTGTGGAGGGAGGGATACAGGGGTAGAGACAATGAGGAGTCATCTGTGGAAGGTCCTTGAGAATGTTGTGGGGGGGACCGTAGGGAAAGTTGGAAAGTGCTGGGGCTCTTGTCAACAGACATTTGCTGAAATCCTTCCTTGGCTCCTTACTGGCTGTGGGTGAAGCCCAACGTCCCAACAAGCACAACACGGCATCCAGGCCTGCCCGGCTCACCTCTCCGCCTTCCCCTTGCTTTTGAGTATTTCTGTCCTGCATGCTCTCTCTACCTTAGCCACTGCTTTCTCCACCTGTGTTCCCTCTCCCTGAAACACTCCTCCCGGCATGGAGTGGTGTCTCCTGGCCATCGCCTACTGCTCTCCAGGTATGAGCTCCCATCTCAGTTCTTCCTAGATCCACTATACTTCCCTCACCTCTCAGCACTTCAAGTCTCTCTGGACCTTGGTTTCTCATCTATAAAATGGGTGTAATCATGGTACCCACGTGTATCTTGTGAGGATTAAATCTATGGATAGAAGTAATGTGCTTAGAATAGTATCTGGTACATCCTAAGTGCTAAGTGAGCGTCTGCTGCTATTATTTTATTTTCCATTATTGTTACTATTAATTATATGTTTACTATTAGTTAATATGTATACATATGTTTGCATACATTTATAGATCATTAACATGATGCACTCTTTTTGAGGGCAGAGTCTACGCTTTGGCCCCCATCGAGTTTTCAGAGCTGAGCAGAGCTTGGACACAGCAGGTGCTCAAGCAACATCTGTGCAAGGAAAGAAAATCTGTGGAACTCCAGGCCAGGGGAGTGGGGAGGCCCCTTTTGCTGTGGGTGCATCAGCATCCTAGGCTAGGCTCTAAGAAAGATGACTTCCTTCCATCTCTCTCTCTCCTAGCACTTCAGGGAGGAAATCCTTTCTCAAATTCTAATTTTGGAGGCATGGAGAAAATTCCAGGGAGATGCCCACTGAAGCTAAACCTTCTAGAGACCTCAGAATGGAGCTGGCTATTCATATTCTGGAACCCCCATCACTAGCTGAACTAGGGAGTTCCACAAGTCTGCACCAGAAGGGAGCAGAGAATTGCAGGCTGGGCTCATGGGGAAGGGATGTGAACCTATGGTTCTTCCAAAAGGAAAGAGGCAAAGCTTAGCAGAAAAAGCATGGGCTCTGAGGAGACAGGGTTGGAATCCTGGCTCTACCAATGGGCAACTACTGGCTTTGGGAAAGTTCCTTAACATCTCTGTGCCTTAACGCTTCACGGTAAAATGAGGATATTAATAGTGATGTTAAAAGAGTTCAGGGAGATGATGTATGGGAACCATATAGCTGTCCCCTTGGATTTGCACTCTCAGGGGACAATTGGCAATGCCTGGAGACATTTTTGGTTGTCACAACTTTGAGCAACTGGAGTGCTGGAGGCATCTAGTGGGCAGAAGCCAAGATGCTGATGAATATCCTAGAGTGAAGAGGACAGCCATCCACAACTTTATTTATCTAACCCAGAATGTCAATAGTGACTGTGTGTCAAGAACCCCAAAGTCTGACACATACTAAGTGCTCGCTGTATGTTAGCCTTCAGAAATGTTTATATGCTGTGTGGGGTTGGAGGCACGGGAGTCTGTGGGTGTGTCCTTTATGAAGGAATTTGGTGCATACTTTTGGGGTGCTACATTTTGTCGTTTTGTTCCTAGTCAATAATGCATGGGAGATTTGAGGCTCAAGAGGATGGGAAGGTCCAGAGCAGGGCCTGGGGGTCAGGAGCCTGAGGCACAGTAGCTGTCCCAGGTGGAGAGTTGCAAAGGACTGAGGCTAATGGGAGGCCCCAGCCCTAGAGGACTGTGGGTAAGAATCTCCACTATGTGTCACCGGGCCGTCTTCTCTGGAGGTCTTACCTGAGCGAAGTTAGTCTACAGCCAAAGTATATGGGACCAACACTGGTGTTCTTGAACAAGGGTCTGAGCTGTTGAAGGAGAGAGAGGTGAGTAGAAAGACTGCATAGGACAAGAGCAGGACCAGGATGAGGTGGGCAGGGCCAGCATCAGTTGGGAGGCAGGGAGAGGTGGGAGGGGCAGGGGAGAGGCGGACTCTCACCAGGCGCTGCAAAACCTTCTCTATTTTGTTGAACTTCGCTGAGCCAGGAGGCTGCATGTCCTCCATGTAGCGCAGGTTGATGATGGTAAAGTTAAGGGTGAAGGGAACCAGGTCAGGTCCAGAGACTGCAGTGAGGTTAGGAGAGAAGTCACACCCTGAGTCACCACCTGAGCTAGATTTAGGGGTCATCAAGGAGAGTCTGGATCCACATCTCAGTTGCCCAGTGCACTCACATCTGGTGCAAGAGCTCAGAATGTCTCCTCCAAGAATGGGAAGCTTTATTTTATTATTCTATTAATAGTAATGATAATAAAAATGACAATAAAAATAGCAGCAATAATAACAGCTGATGTTTGTTAAGAGCTTAGTTTATGCTACACTCTGTGCTATGTAGCACTTTCCATCCAGGATCTCATGTGTTCCTCACCCCTCACCCAACCCCTGGAGGTGAGTCCTGTTACCTATACCCAACTGACAGAGGATGAAAATGAGCTTCAGAGAGGTTAAATCACTTCCCCAACATCACACAGCTATTTTAGGGCAGAAGCTCTGACTCTAGTGTTTGAATGACTTAGAGTTGAGTCCTGCCCATCTATTGGTTGTGTGACCTCAGAAAATCACTGAGCTTGCCAAGAACCACTCTATGCCTCTCTTCAATGGAGAAATAGCAGTGTCTACCTGCAGGGGTTGAAGGTCATACATGTAAAGAAGAGCCTCGGTTATGTGACAATGAAAGCTGCTGTTATTGCTTTGTTGTCATTGTTACCATTGTGTCTACTTTCTCTGCCGACCCCTTTAGTCTCTGCCCTTTGGGAATTAGTTCTGGGTTTACCCTTGACTACTCCCATTCAGTTGTTGCAGAAGGTGAAGCTTTGGGAATTGTTTTAGAATGCACTGCTGGGTCTGTTCTCACTAACTGACCCCTCCAGGTCCCTTAAGGCCAACATGGTCACAAGCTGGTCCCTGGTAGGTCACCTGGAATAGATTGTAAAAATAGCCACAAATTCTTCACCTCCCTGCATCTACACCCTTCAGTGTGGTGTTGCAGCCCCTTCCACCAAGACGTGGGAGTCTATTTCTTGGCCATGACTTGCTTTGGCCAATGGGACAAGAGAAACGTGATGCAAGCAGAGGTGAGAAAAGTGCTTGTGCACTGAGGCTTGCCCTTCCTCGGTGTTGGGGGCTCCATGACCACCATCTGAACCAGCCAAAGCCAGTCTGTTGGATGATGAGAGGTTATGTGAAGGAGAACTGCGGCACCCTAACCATCAGTCAGGCATCCTCCAGAAGCAGAGTCATTAGCAATCTGCAGGTGATTGTAGATACATAAGGAAGCTTAGTTCAGACTAGAGGAGTGCCCAGCTGACCAATATACTAGCGAGCAGCAGCAAATGATTGTTTTAATCCATTAAATTTGGGAGTCATTGGTTATGTTGTTTGTAAGCAAGCTAACTGATACAAAACCTTAACAGAAAGCCAAGAGAAGATTACTAGGAGCCACTCCTTCAGTCTAGGATTGAACACCTGGAGTCACAGAGCTCTCCAAACCCAGGGATGGCCTTGGACTGGTCTGTGGGGAGGGTGTGGCCCCAAAGGTTCATCCTCCCTACCCTGTCCCCTTGCTTTGACCTGCCTGTATGTACTTTCTTGTCTTTCTCATTGCTAAACATGGAGGCAAGTAGGTGGGAAGGAAGGAGACATGGAGAGAAGGTTCTCACCTGTAGAGCTGGAGAGGGAGATTGGTGCCGTGGATGTTCTCAAGGAGGGTGTGGATGCCACAGAAACTGAGGAGAGAGCACCAGAAATGAGAATGATGCCATCTCATCACCTTGGAGATGCCAGAGAGAGAGGGCTTGATGCCCAGCCTGAGTCACAGAAGGCAGAGGTGGGGGTAAGTGAGTAACCAGGACCCTTCCTCCATGAGGCCCTGGACTTGGGGAGGAGGGACTAGCTGCCCCCACAAGGTGTTGGAGGGGCATGGGGCCACTTAGGGTTTGAACACTTACCACTGTGGGTGGAGGTCAAAGCTGGTCTAGTGTAACCTGCAGAGAGTGGGTAAGAGTGAGAGTGAGGTGGGATGTTTGAAAGGCTGAAGGACGGGGTGAAGGGGCTAGGCCATTGGCAGAAGAATGGATGCCATCAGGAGGTTGTGTCTCTTCCAGACAGTGAGTTGTGCCTCCTATAACCTTTCTCTGACTTTCTATCTCTCTATGTGTGTGATGTAGGCCTTGGTGGCGAAAGAGGACCTCACAAGGAAAAGACTGAGGAGAGAGAAATCTAGAAGCAGACATGGATGCCTCCTCTGGTCAGAGCTCAGAGCAGCAACAGAGGAAGCCACCTGGGGTACAGGAGGAGACCCCTGCCCCCACCGGACACTTACCGTTGACATAGAGACTGTCCCTGTCCAGGATGTAGGAACCGAGCTGGGTGACACCATGGGTCTGGTGGCTCAGCTCCCAGTAGAGCCGCTCCCTGTCCAGCCTGAGGCCTGCAGGGTCAGGACGGTGGGTGCAGATGGCATCAACTCCCGTGGCTGCTCCACCATTTTCAGGCCTGGGGAGAGAAGGACATGGGTATTGGGCTAGGACAGAAGGGCATGTCTGGTAGGACATCCTTTCATCAGCCCACTTGTATGTGGACGCCTGCTTATCTGCTCTCCTGGTCCAGGCATGAGCCGCTCACAAGAAAAGGAGCATCTTCAAGTCACAAAAGACCAGAGTGGAGTTTACAGTCAGGTGACCATTGGTTCAAACCTTAGTTCTGTCACCTGTTGACTAATCCACGTAAGCTTCTCTGACTCCGTTCTCCCATCTTTGCAGCATGGATAATGCTGTAACCACTTTGTTGGAATGTGATGGGATTCAGAAATTATTGACATAAAATACTCAGCCCTGGTGCCAGGTACATGATAAGTGCTCGTTAATTAATTATTTGCTTAATTAAACAAATGTTTACAGAGCAGCCACAATGCCTGGCAAGACTGGATAGCAGCTCTCAAAAGAGACTCATCAGCTCTCAGAAAGATGATCCAACCCAGTCTTTGGATCTGAGCGTCTGAGCATGAAATACTGCATGGCAGAGATCCCCACCCACTGCCCACCTGCCTCTTGCAGAAACAGCTCTCTGGGGCAGCAGGAGAAACGAGGCCTGAAGGGATAACCTGGGAGATGTAGCAGGTGGCACTGCCAGAGAGCATTATAGTGGAGAAATGGAGTGTCTCTTGCACCTCAGCGGGATGGAAGCAGCCTTGAGCTACTTCCGCACTAGTTCTGTCATCCTAGAGACTTGACGAGGGCACAGTGTCAGTTGTTATGCCCAGTGATGCTGCTTATGCTGAAAATGATCCTTGTTGAGGACCTACATCTTTTCTGGAAAGACTGTAAATAGACATCAATACCTGGCAGGAAGCTATAGCTTTGGGATTCCTTGCATGTGTGGTGACCCTGATAACTGGGCAGCTCTTTCATAAAGGACTGGTTCCTCTTTGGGACATGGGGCATCTAACCCAGGGTGACTTCAGTACCTATCCATTGAGATTTAATTTCCTTGCACGTGAACTGTCACTCAGGAGGCCAAAAATATAGCCCTTGGGCTGCCCAGAAGGCTCTTGCAAAAAATAAATGTCAGTGCTGTCCTGCTGGTATGCCGTTTTCTGTCCATATCCTTCTAGGTGAAACTGAAATCATGGATGGCTTACTCAGGTCTGGAGAGTCTGACTGTCTGACTGCATTTAAGATGGGCTACAGAGGGCAGTGCGCAGGACTAGCCCCAGAGCTGGGAACAGCGCGAGCGAGGTGAGCGAAGACCTAGATACAACCTCTAAGGAGTGCTCAGTCTCAGGGCTGTGCAAGTACAGAGTTAGCACCTCCTTAAATAAATTTTGTGCCCTGGGCACCTTGTTTGCGCACCCTAGTCTGGGCCCTGGCCAACCCAACACACCCACACTTACTATACCAATAAAAGCAAGACAAAGAGCAAGACTCACCTTAGCGTGGTCAGTTTGCAGCCAGTATAGAGTGAACCGATGCTGCTGCTGGTGAACAAGGACTTGAGCTGAGGGGAAAAGAGTGGGTGAATGGAAAATAAATGTAAAATTATTCATCACTTAAGACACAGTATTTTTGAATAAAACAATAGCTCCCTAGTCATCTCATCCCACATTTATCTCAAAAGGACCCTTTGGGATAAGCGCTTTTGTTATCTCAGTTTACAGACGAGGAAGCAGTAGCAAAAGGCGAGATCACTACTCTAAAGTCAAGTCACTTGTCTGTGGCAGCACCAAGTTTTGAATCTGGGCCTGTCTGCCTCCTGAGCCCTCTGTGTCCTCCAACAGCATAGCACGGAGACTCAAGAGGGTGGGGAGGAAGTTGGAAAGGAGGGATATGGAGGAGGGGCCTCTCACCAGGTGTTGTAGGACTGCCTCTGTGGAGTTGAACTTGGCAGAGCCCGGCTGCATGTCCTCTGTGTAGCCCAGGCTGGTGATGGTAAAGTTGAGGGTGAAGGGCATCAGAGCAGGGCCAGTAGCTGCAGGGGGGGAAGTGGAGGAGAGGCCATGTCGTGAGTCGGGTTTGATGAGCGGGGCTGGGTCCACACCTGGGATCCGAACCAGCAAAACCCTGGGCTGCCGAAGTGGAGCACTGGAACTTAACTACTCAGCCACAGGGCCAGCCCCCAAAGTATCCTTATTTTCTGAAGCGTGGTAATGGAATTACGGTTGCATTGGCAAAGTCCTGATGTTTGGTGATTCTTGCTGAAATATTTAAAGGTGAAACATCATGATATGTGCAACTCTTAAATGGTTCAGAAAAAAATTATGTCTACTTCTATACTCAGTCAGTTCTGCTACAATGCCTCTTTTGAAAACATGATCTTTTCCGGGGGCATTGATACATTAGGGAACAATTTGAACATAATATAAATTTCATATTGGCTTATGTGCAAAATCTTTTGCAAGGCACACAAGAGAAACACTAGGTCAATGCAGAAAACTGCACCCAGCTGAACCTAGCTACACAGGCATACACAAAACGCATGCGCACAGCTCAGACATCTCCCAGCTCCATCAGGGGCCCCTCAGGTGTTATGAGGGATACCCATATCCATGCTGGGTTCTAAATTTCTGTATGCTTTCAGGTAACCCTCCTTTCAAACCTCTTCACAATAACTCACAAGCTTCAATCCTTCCACAAGCAAATGTCAGGCCTCTGCCAGGGTAAAATGCTATATTTATTGTAGCATTTATGTATTTCCTAACCATTTAACATATGCAAAACTTTGTTGTTTTATTAGATGCCTAATTTTTATGTCACTGACAAGGTTTTTGAGGGTTGACTCCAAATCTCACTTTTCTCATAAGCCCTGTGGTTTTCATTGTGTGATTTTTGCACAGCACATGTTAGGAACACCTGTGTCACGTTACAGCAGCACTGCAACGTGCAGGAAGCAAATGAGACAAAGTGTCAATGACTGTGGTGGACAGATGGATGTTCCTTGCCCTATTCTTTCAACGTTTCTGCTATTTTTGACAATTTTCTTAATAAAAAGTGGGGGGAAAACACAGACACACAAAATATTCATGAAATGCTGAAATGAGCCCATGGTCTCTAGACTCTGAGAGATCCAACATTCCTTAAAATGCCACTAAAATAAAATGGCTGTATGCATTGACTGTAGTAAGACAGACTACATATGTTCACAAGGAAAATATTCATAAAGACATTAAAAGAAGGATAAAGTCATATCTATTCAGCATATTCACGAAGAATATTCCTTAAAGCAAGCTGTTGGTGGATTGGTTAATCGGGTAAACTGGGGAATTGATCATTTGCTGAGCTGGCTTTGGCACCCTGGCCACTGGACAAATCTATTCTCAGTGAATAGGTCTGCTTTGCATTCTACCAAGGGTTGCTGGATGATTCGGAAATCAGGGGCCACCTACAAGTTTTGGAAACGTGGTTCCAGAGAATGGCTTAGGACTCTGAGTGCTGGGGCTGGGATTGGTATTAAAAAAATTCCCAGGAACTTGGGTAGGTCTCATCAGATCCTCAGAGTCAGGTTTAGGCTCCGAGAGATGCCACATACTCCACCCTTCCTCCTACATCCTGTGTTTAGAGCTCAACTGGAGTTACTGGGAGCATCTTCAGAAAGAATGCCTACCTGCGGAACTGGAGAAGGCGGTTGACATCCCTGCAGAAACTGTGACCACCATAGAAGCTGGAGAGAGAAAAAACCCTGAGAGCCTGGGGTGGGGAACCATCACCTTGGAGACACCAGGGAGGGGTGGCCGTGCCTGGGGATTTCTTGGGTGTGGGGTCCCTGTTCACCCAAGGCTAGGATGCAGTAGGGGTGCAAAGTGGAGGCAGTGGGCTCCTGGCCTCTTCCATTCCTAGGTGCTGGGACTTACAGGGTTAGAGACTTCTGAAGCCTCAGAATACTCACTGCTGGGGGTGGTAGCCTGAGTCTTGCGGGTGTAACCTGCACAGGTAGAGGGAGATAAGGTGAGGGGGTGCAGGAGGAGAGAAAGGGAAGATTGGAGGGGGAGGATGGGGGACGTGTTGAAATGCAAAAAAAAGACGGCAATCCCTTACCATTGATGTAGAGACTGTCCTTGTCCAGGGTGTAGGGGCCCAGCTGAGTGACACCATGTGTCAGCTGGCTCAGCTCCCAGTACAGCTGCTCTCTGTCCAGCCCGGGGCCCAAAGGGTCAGGGCGGTGAGTGCAGACAGCATCCACTCCAGTGGCTTTCCCATTCTTCTCTGGCCTGGGAAGGGAGGGTGAGGGGGATAACAATAAATAAAGTCCCTAGGGAGGGGTCCAGAGATCCCTAGGGGCAAGACAGGAAGGGGCCAGAGGAAATGAGAAGGCTGCTAGAGAGGTGAGAAGCCAGCCTTAGATCCTCTGAGTGCCCTGACTTCCAGGCACCCTGAGACCATGAGCAGAGTAAGCAGGTGGGATAATTTTTATTAATTTGCAAGTTCGAAAGCTGCTTCCTCAAGGCACAGGAGTAGGAGAGCTCATATTTAAGACAAGTGAAGAGCTGGAATTTGGGATTAAAGCTAGTGGAAAAGGCACGTTTTTCTTTAGGGAAATCCTGGGGACAGAACTGAAAACGTGAAGGAAATGTCCTCACTGGTCAAAGGGAGGGGAGGAGGGAATTTAGAAGGATGACCAGAGGAGAGGCCCAATCCTGCTGATGGGCTTCGCCGGATCCGGAGACACTTAGCAGGGCTATAATCAGAAGAGGCGTTGGTCTTGGAGTCAGCGCCTCCTGAATTCCACCTCTGCTTGAGGATTCGACAGAGAAATAAGGAAGGAAGCAGAAGAGCAGGAAGGAAGTGGAACAAACTTTCGGGTCTGGGAGCACTTGAAGGAGCCCTAGCAGGCTATTCCGATGTCTCACCTAAGCAGGGTTAGTCTGCAGCCGGAGTACAGGGTGCCCACACTGGTGTTCTTGAACAAAGATCGGAGCTGAGGTGGAGGGAGAAGAGGGAGAGTAAGAAGTCTGATGGATTGTGGGCAGGGCAGAAGTGAGATGGGTAGGGCTGGGATCAATGGGCGGGGCTTGCATCTACGCGGACAAGGCTGGTAGGTGAGTTCTGCTTTGGTAGGCGTGGCAGAGAAGTGGGCGGGGCGTGCACCTGTGGGAGGGGCTCTCACCAAGTTCTGCAGGACTCTCTCCGTGGTGTTGAACTTCCAGGAACCAGGGCGATGCATGACCTCCTCAAAGTGCAAGTTAGTGATGGTGACGTTGAGAGTAAAGGGAGCCAGAGGAGGACCAGTGCCTGCAGTAGGGGTGGGAGAGAGACGCCCACTGAACCTACTGTGTGCTGAGTGAGCCTAAGCGTGGGGCATCTCACATGCCTGTCTACGTGCATTGGGAGGGTCTTCCTCCAAGACTAGCAGTTTCCATAGGGAGATCCCAGACATCAGCATTAACTGAGGGGCACTGGGGCTAAGTATGGAAAATTGCACTATGGGCGTAAATGCATCATCAAGCAGGAATCAAGCATATCTGACCCTCTGGCTGGCTAAAATCTATACATGCATGCTCTTTTCCTGAGGTTTTTCTTTTTTTTTTTTAATCCAATTGTTTCTCTGAGATCCACCTCTTTATTGATTTTTAAAATTTTTGAAGAAATGCTTACATTGCATTTTTATGGGTCAGCCCCTGTTTTAAGTGCTTCATTTACATTTAAACCTTGGACCAAACTCTTCAGAAGGACATAATATTCTTATCCCCATTTTACAGATGTGAAAACTGAGCCCAGGGAAGGTTAAATAATTTACCCCAAGTCACATAATCTATAAATGGCATAGCGTAGTTTGAACCCAGGCATTGTGGTCCCAGAGTCTGTGCCACTAACCCTCCACCTGGGACCATGGGCAGGTCCCACCTACAGTGGCGGCTCATTTGGGCCTGAGTGGTCAGCGGTCAGAATGCCCTCAGGAGGCCCTAGAGGATAAGTGACTAGAGACTCCAGTTAGACAGCTGTAATGATGGCTCATCTAGGACCCTCAGCAGGGTCGATGGGTGGTATGGAAATCAACCATGGGTCAGTGGGAGGCCAGGAATGGGAAGCTGACCCTTAGTCCAATCAGAGTCTGCTCAAGTCTCTGACCAGGACCTGTAAGAGGGCATTTTCTAGGTACATATGTAGCTCATGCTGTTCCCTTCTTTCCTGGAAAGGAAAACTAAGTACCTGAGAGAGAGAAGCCCTCCATGCATATCTGCAAAACTTAGCCTAAGACCATGCTGATGGTAATTCAATACCTATTTGTACACTCAAGAGTTCATTCTCTGTCTTTCTTGATGGAAGCTCATCAAAGAGTAGGGCCCTTTCTATTCTGTTTACTGCTGCATGAGCAGGGACTTTTATACAGTGAGTGATAAATAAATACTTATTGAATGAATGAATGAATGAATGAGTGTGGCTCTCCACATGATACCTCCCACTGGCCAAGTGCAGCAGACCTTTCAGGAGGGAATCCCAGAAAGAAAGCTCCTACCTGTGGATACGGTGACTGGGGTCGCTGAAGATGCTGGGGAGATGGTAGAGGCCATAGCAACTGGGAAGAAAACAAAGTGAGACAAACATGGCAGAAGGGAGGGCTTCCTCAGCCAAAGAGGACTCATCATGGGACCTTAAGACCATTTTCTTGTTCAGCCTCAGGTCTGTGCTGGGCTTGTCTTTTCTGAGCCAGGGTGTGAAGGTGGGGAAAGACCAGAGTAGGGACAGCAGAGAGGAGAAATGGGCCCCAAGGCAACGCAACACTAGGACCCAAATTACTACTCACTGCTGGGAGTGGAGGTCAGGGCTTGATGGGTGTAACCTGAAGAAAGAGATGGAGAGAGGGGATGAGAACTTGTAAGGATGCAGGATGGGAGGAAGTGGCAAAAATCTGGGGCTCTTTGGGTTTCTATGAATCTATTATTTAAGTAATATTTATACAACACCCTCAAAGTGCAGATCCTATACACAAACCCCAAAGAATGTCACTGGAGCACAGGGAAGAATTTCTATATCAGGTCATCCGTGGTCTATCCCTCTGCCATCTGTCCCCTCCTCCTTCTCTGAGTGTCTGATCCCTCAATATATCTCCAGAAAAGCTGTGAATGTATGCCTTTTCCTGAGGGAAAGAACTAGAGGTGAAGGCCAGTTTGGGACAAGCTCAAATCCTCCCCACACCGGAGAGGACAGGAGATCCAGAATGTGAGTCATGAACCCAGAGCACACTGCCTGCAGTGAGACCCACGGGGAAGCAGGAGAAGACCGGGGCTGCAGCGCTTTCACTCACCATTAACATAAAGGCTGTTCTTGTCCAGGGCGAAGGAGCCCAGCTGGGTGATGCCGTGGGTCTCACGGCTCAGCTCCCAGTACAGCTGCTCTCTGTGTATCCCAGTGCTTGTGGGCGCAGAGCGGTAGGTGCAGATGGCATCCACTCTGGTGGCTGATCCATCCTTCTCGGGCCTGGAGAGGGAGGAACACAGGGATGGGGTCATATGCAGGACTGATGATGAGGGCGACTTGCAAGAATGACAATACCTGGAAAAGCCACAAAGTTGAAATCACCTTCTTTGGAAGGCAAAAAAAAAAAAAAAGGAGACAAAATATCTAGAATTTATAAAAGATCAGTAGATGAAGAAGGTGAATTAGGACTCGGATTGGCACAATGTTTGTTCATCATCCACGTACCAGCCTCCTACCATCCCACTCAGATTGGTCCAAGGGGAAAAAAAGAAAAAAGTGGGCACAACCCCAAAATCTTGCATCTCTTTTGAACACCTTAAATGTGGGTTTAGAAATGTGCATGCCCCAAGGACTGTTCATTTTTGCCTTAAAAATTACAGAATAATTTTGGAAATTGCAAGGCACTAACTCCTGGGAGATGTTCTATACCTTGTTTGGGACTTTAAGGAAGTCTAAGAAGACAGGAACTGGCAGAGGGCTCAGTATATGCAGCATCACAGGTGCCCAGAGCCTGCTACACTGGGCAGGTGGGGAACATGTATGCGGTGGAGGAGAGGAAGTGAATCTGGGAGGTGTGAAATGAGTAAGGGAAACCTCAACTAAATTGGAGTGGGGAAGGCCTCTAGGGGGAGCCCTCACACTCAACACACCTTGTCAATTACTCCAACCAGAAAAAGACAAACACTTGCACCTCTGACGGCAAGTGCAACTATTTTGCTGCTGTAGAAAGATTTCTCTCCTTACCCGGCAACAGCCCAGCTAATGAGAAACACAGCTCAGCCAATGAGAAACCACCATGAACTGATACTTTTCCCCGGACGGACTTTCTATTAGAACAGCCCCTTTCTACTCTCCGTTATTCTCTATAAAGGCAGCATCCCTCCTTTGTTCTCTGGATTTGCCTATGGTTCATCACAGCATGCACATCCTTAGTTGCAATCCCTTTGGCTATTCCTGAATAAACTTATTTGAGGGTAAAATAACAGGAGAATTAGATTTTTAGTTGACAGAGGCATGGGATGTGAGCATCCACTCCTGGGTGTCTCACCTGAGTGATGTCAGTCTGCAGCTGGAATACAATGGGCCGATACTGGTGCTCCTGAACAAAGAACCAAGCTGGGGAGGAAGGAGAGAGCGGTAAGGAGGAGAAGGAGACGGGGCCTTGAAGGGATGAGGAGGAGTGGGCATCAGGCATCTCGGGGCTCTTACAATGTGCTGCAGGACCTTCTCTGTCATGTTGAACTTTGCAGATCCTGGATGTCCCATGTCTGGCATGTACTGCACGTTCATCACGGTAAAGTTGAGGGTAAATGGCACCAGGGTAGGGCTTGTAGCTGCAGCAGGGGAGGCAGATAAGAGAACCTGTCCTGAGCTTGCTATGGCTCTCTGTCCAGTCCCTCTTCCAGCCTCCCTGGGCCCTCACACCCATGAGCTCTCATTCTCTCCACCAGAGGGCTCCATCCAGCTTGGTTCTTAATCCAAAGCAGCCAGGGACCACTATTTCAGTCATGCCCAACAGCTCTTAGTATACGGAGTTGGTTTTTCTCCCAGGAGCTCTGATTTTGCGGTACCTAATGTGACCCCCAGGCTTCCTCTATATTGGCCCAGTCATGTGACCAGACTCAGGCCTCAGGTTCCTAGTTACAATTTGAGTTCATTCATTCATTTGTTGCATAAATATTTATTGAGCACCAGCTATGTGTGAGGCATCACCATGGCACTGGGCACATATATTTCTAGTTAGGAAAATAGAACTTATGTCAGGTATTTCAATAAGAATAATGTAATATAAAAAAAAACCCTGAAAAGGTAACACAGAGATTAGCAAAATCAAGAAGCCTCTAGCCCTGTGGGGCTGAGGGAACAAAGGGATGAGAGAGTGGCATACTGAGATTGCTGAGACCATGGAGGAGACACAGCCCCTGCTGGAGATGCTGTATGAAGCTCACAGAGGTGAAGAAATATCCTGGCTCTTCTCCTGCCCCACCCACCACTGTCCTACCAATGCCTCCTATTGGCTGAACCTAATAGGAAGTTAGTTAGCTAGTGTGATCAAGCTTGGATCAAACTGGTGTTCTCAGTCATGACCCAGCTGAGCCTGAGTTGAGCCTTCCAACTCACAGATGCCTTCCAGGAAAACCAAGGAGCCTTTTGCTCATCATCAAGGGACCAAATTTCCTGGAATTCTTTCCCAGAATCCTGTGACAACTTCAGTTGAATTGGTAGCGACTGCCTGGTGTGTTTTATTGGTAAGGATTCTGGAGATGTTTTGAGCTCAGAAGGAATGGATGCCATTATCATTAGTGACGTTTGCCATGGATGAGAGGAGTGGTGGCACAGATGCCATACATTTGTCCTGGTTAGAATCTAACAGAGTCATTAAACATTTGAACCAGGACAGGAATGGACTGTTACCACACATTACAAGAAAGCATATTCATTCCTTCCTTTCCTGGGAGAATCTACACATTTCTTGTAGACCTACCATGCACAGGGCACTGTGGTAGACACTAAGGAAGCACAGAGGAGTAAGACACAGTTGCTCCATGTGGCAGGTTTACTTAACATTGGGATCAACAGAAAACAAAATGTTCAAAAGCAGAAAAAAATCTAAGAGTCTGTACTTATTAATAAATGTAAGAATTGTTTTTAAAAATAAGTAACAGGATTTAAAGTGAGTGATAAATAAAAGGTTTCCACGGCTTCCTTGTCTATAATGATAGAAAGTTTTTAAAAAGCATATTTAATAATACTAGTTAGATGCTGAGCATAGCATTTGGTTTGTATGCAGTATTCAATAATGTGAGATATTGCCTGTTTTCTTTCTGATCACCATCATCATCACTGTCACTACCACTATCATCACCTTCACAATCACCATCATCATCATTGTCACCATTACCACGATTATTGTCATCACCATCACCACTACCACCATCATCATTAACATTAATGTCATCAACACAACTATCATTATCATCACTGATGTGGGGTCGGTGAGCCGAGGAGTCAAACGAAAGATTTCTTAGACTCTCAAGATCTGGCAGTAGTGCTCTTTTATTTAGAGAATAGTATAGAATAGCATGGGGACAGGACCCATGGGCAGTCAGAGATGCTGCTGGCATGGGGAGCTGCTTGCTGCCACCGCTGGCATGGGGACAGGACCCATGGGCAGGCAGAGCTGCTGCCAGCATGTTGCTGCTGCCGCTTCTGCTGCCCCAAATTGAGGATTAGAGCTAAATTTAAAGCATAGGTATGTGAGTTATCTCTTTACAAGACAAAGAATATGTAAAAACGTTAAAATGGTATCAGTGCCCATATGGTCTGGCCATTGGGCGGTCCCACAACTTTTAGTTAAGAATCAAACCGGAATAAGTAAATGGCAGAAGTCACTGCTTGAATATTATCCTCAGCTAAAGACAAAGGAGGATTTGGGGCGGGGGGTCAGTTACATGAGGTTGCCAGACAGTAAACAACTTAAGTTCTTGCCTCTGGCATTGATTAAGAGTTTCTAGAGATAAGGCCATCCCCCTTCTTCCTGGCACAGAGAGGAAGGCATCTTTACAGATGGAAGTTTCCCTTAGAAATGTAAATGTTTCCCAACAAAGGGGCAAGCAAATTCCACTCCTCAGAGCCTGCTTCTCATCTGCAGTTTTAAAATTAACCAGGCTAAAAATCCTCATCAGTCACCAGCACCACCACCAGCATCATCGTCCTCATCATCAACCCCACCATCATTATTATCATCATCACGATAATATAAGCTCAATGAGGACAGCGATGTTTTTCTGTTCTATGTTCCCTGCCATATCCCCATGGCCTAGCACAGAGTAGGTGCTCAATAAAGGTTGTTGGTTCACTCATTATCACTAGATTTACTACAGCTTTTCATCTTTATTTGAGAGATTAATGTCAGAGATGTTCACACTCCTCAGGCACTCTCTAACAGATGTGCCATCGACTGTACTCACCTGTGGGGCTGGAGAAGGGGGCTAGAGTCCCAGAGGTTCCCAGGTCCACTGTAGAGGTCCCAGGAGCTGAGGAAAAGCCCTCATCAGCGAAAACAGAAAAGCATCACATGGCAGAAATGCCAGAAGGACAGACTATGTATTGGGCTTGCTGTATGTGGGGATTGAGCTGGAATTCTCTCTGGAACTGGGGAAGAGGGGAGGGTAAATAACTTGTACCCTCCCAGGAACTCTTTCTCTCCTGGAGAGGACATAATTGTGCCTGAGGAGGGGTCCGCTCCTTCCCCGCCTGAGGTGGAGGGCACTAGGCATCAGTGGGATACTCACTGCTGATGATGAGTTCAGAACTCAGATGGGTGAAACCTGTAGCAAGAAGAAGGGATGATAGTGGATGAGAGTTAAGGGAGAGGTGGGGGACCAAATAGGGATCAGGGCTACCCTGGTGCAATGGAGGGGGTTTCACGAGACAGAGGCTGTGGGGGATTCTCCATCAGCACCCTCACGTCATGAAACAAGGCCCTGAGGATGAAGTAAGCCCAAGACGAAGAAGAAACCACAAGGTCCACACCTGAATGAGCACATCCAGAGAGCACAGCTGGGCCGCTAAGAGCCAGATGGGGTGTGATCTCAAGTTAGAGAGCAAAGGCTGCTCAGTGAGGAGGAAAAGACTCTGACCAAATCACAGCTGCTCACCGTTAACATAGAGACTGTTCCTGTCCAGGGTGTAGGGGCCCATCATGGTGACACCATGCATCATCTGGCTTAGCTCCCAGTACAGCCGCTCTCTGTCCAGTTCAGGGCCTTCAGGGTCATGGCGATATGTGCAGATGGCATCCATTCTAGTGGCTGTCTCGTGCTTCTCAGGCCTGGGTAAAAACCTCCACATGGTTGGTCCAACTATCTCTCCATCTATTCATCCTTCTCTCCCTCTCTCTGCCAGTCCCTAAGGCAGAATCTTAGGAAGCCCTGGTTTCCAAGGGAGCTGCTGCCTTCAGGGAGATGCCCTTCATAAATAACTAGGAAACCACAGAACTCCAAGCCTCCTGCATGCCTGGGCAAGAAGCCTCTGAAATCACTGGGTGTATGAAAGATACAGAGAAGGTACTATTGAGGGGGGTGAACAATCCTGGAAGACGCCAAATGAAACCACGACATCCAAATCCTGTCACAGGTTTTGATGGACACAACAAGGTGCCTAGGGTCATGCTGTAATGGGTGACAGTGGTCCCATGACATGTGACCAGGGCATGGCTGGTGACGTTTTCCTGCAGAGAGTTGGGGCTTTCAAATGGTGGGGTCAGAAAGCTAGTCATCCTCTCTAGATCCTGTGTACCAGCAGGGCTGGGACATTTTGAAAGAGACTTCAAGAGACTAAATGGCTTGAGAGAGATGCCTTTTTGGTGGGTGTCTGAAAGCATGACTTGTCCAAAGGAAAGTCTCCGTGTCTCATCTCCCGTCTCCAGCTACAGGACATCGACCCGCCTACCCATCCACCTAGTCACACACTATTATTTGGAGAGAAGGGGCTCCCATGCCCTGGGGCCACGGATGGAACACCTCCCATAATAACAACTACCAATATCAAATACTTACTATGTGATATGCCCTGCACTTTGTATTCACGATCAGGTCATTTAATCTTCAAAGCACCCCTATGGGCTATATTCCTCAAAGCATCCTCAAAGCAAAGCATGTAATCCTCAAAGCTTCCCTATGGCCCCGCCCACTGATGCAAGCCCCACCCACTAGCCCCAGCCCGCCCATATCACCCATGCTCCACCCACACCACCTCCGCCCCATTCACCTCACCTAACACTTGCTTTTCCTCCCCTCTTAGATTCTCTGGCAAGTTCTTTTAGAGAAGTTGTCAGATTGGTATTTTCCACACCCTGCAAGGTCATGATGGGGGCAGAGCAGCAGCGCTGCTTGAGGGCTAGGAGTTTGGATCTAGAACCCAAAATTCTGAGGTTGTTCTGTGTGACCTGAACAAGCTACTTAATCCCTCTGAGCCTTAATTTCACCTTCTTTTCCTGTATCATGAGGCTGTTGTGAGGACTGATGAGATTAAATACAAAGTAATAGCACAGTGCTTTGAGTCTCCATAATTGTTCACTGCTGGTATTATTGTTGCTGTTGATGCTTGGTATCCATGGGGAGTAGTTGTTCTAAGTATGGACAAAGGCAGGGAGCCCATAGGTTAGGATCCACCCACCTGTTAGCTGTGTTCTTGGGGAGGGTCTCACCTGAGCGAGGTTAGTCTGCAGCCTGAATAGAGGAATCTCAGACTGCTATTCTTGAACAAGCGTTTGAGCTATTAGAAAGGAGAAGCGAGGTGAGAAGGAACCCTCGAGGGAGGCCAGGAGAAGCTGGGGCATTGGTGAGGTGAATGAGGAGGAGGTGGTATGGGCGGGGTACAGCTGGGGGTGGGGCTTGCGCTAGTGGGTGGGTCATGAGTGAAGTGGGTGGGGCTGACACCAGTGGGTGGGACTCTCACCAGACCCTGCAGGATCCTATCTGTGGTGTTGAATTTCCAGGAGCCTGGGTGCTGCATGTCCTTCTCGTAGTGCAGGTTGGTGATGGTGACATTGAGGGTGAACGGCACCAAGAAAGGGATTGCAACTGCAGGGGGGAAGGGAAAAAGGAGGCCACGCCTGAGTCAGACCTGGGCTGGGCTCTAAGGCAACTTCTGGGGGTAGAGATGGAGGGTCGAGATCTGAGGAAGCAGGGGTTCAAAGTAGGCAGGTGGGCTACCTTAGGACCAAAGACAGAAGGCAAGATAAGGAGCAAAGTGAGATGCTATTAAGTGCGGTAGCGGGCATGTCCATTAGGATAGGTATTATTGAAAAAAAAAGGGAAATAAACAGTATTGGCAAAGGTGTAGAGAAATTGGAACCCTTATGCATTGTTGGTGGGAAGGCTGGTGGAGTTGCAATGGAAAACAGTTTAGTGGTTCCTCAAAAGGTTAAACATAAGATTACCATATGATCCAGCAATTTTGCTCCTAGGTAAATACCCCAAAGAATTGAAAACAGGGGCTCAGATGCTTGAAGACAAATGTTCATAGCAGCAGCATTCACACTAACCAAAAGGTGGAAATAACCTAAGTGTTCATCAACAGATAAATGAATAAACAAAAGTTGGTATATACAATGAAATAGTATTCGGCCATAAAAAGGAATGCACTCTTGATACGTGATATGACGTGGATAAACCTTGAAAACATTATACTAAGTGAAATAAACCAGACACAAAAGGACAAATATTGTATGAGTCCCCTTATGTGAGGTACCTAGAATAGACAAATTCATAGAGACAGAAAGTAGATTAGAAGTTACCAGGGGCTGGGGGAGGGAGCTAAGGTGAATTAGTGTTTAATGGCTACAGAGTCTCTGCTTAGGATGATAAAGAAGCCCTGGAAATGCATAGTGGTGATGGTCGCACAGCATTGTGAATGTACATTTAATAATGGTTACAATGGTAAATTCCATGGTGGTTTCAAATCCCCTCTCACCCCCTCCCCAGCCATGTGACCAGGGATATGTTCCTCAATCTGTCTCTCCCTCCATTTCTTCAACTGCAAAATGGGGAGAATCATACTCTGTAGGGAAATTATGAGGGTTAAAGGACTATTTATTAAAGGCATTGTGCTGAGTGAAAAAACCCAAGCCCCAAAGGTCACATGTTGTGTGATTCCATTGATAGTCTCAAAATAACAAAATTATAGAGATGGAGAACAGATGAACGGTTGCCAGGGGTTGGGCTGGGCGAGTGTGATTTATAAAAGAGCGGCATGAGGGAGATGTTTGTGGCAATGGAACAGTTCTGTATCTGGAATGCAGTAGTGGTTACAAAAAAATTTGCCTATATGATAAAATGGCATAAAACTACACACACGCACATACACAAATACATGTAAAACTGATGAAATCTGAGGTCTGAAGTCTTTGATTTTAACAACGTCGATTAACTTCCTGGTTTTGATATTATACTACAGTTAGGCAAGATGTTAACCATTGAGGAGAAACTGGGTGAAGGATACAGGGAATGCTGTACTATTTTTTGCAAATTCCTGTGAGTCTATATTTATTTCAAAATAAAAAGTTAAAAAAGAAAGAATGGCACACAGCCTGGCACATAGTAAGTGCCAAACGACATGGGTATCTTTTTAAATTATTATCCATTGTAATTGCACTTTCAATTTCAGTCTCCCTCAATACATTGTAAACTTGATGAGGGGAAGGACACACCGGACTTAACATCTTGTCCCCTCTGCCTAGCACAGAACATGTGCCCAATAAATATCTGTCAAGCTAAATTCCCTGGCAGTCCCTGTGCTGGGTTGCTACATACGTTTTCATTTAACTTTCACAATGACTTTATGGAGTATTATTATTCCCACTTGGCAGGTGAGGAAACTGAGGCACTGAGAGGGTGAGTAAATTGCCCAAGGTCAACAGAGCTGGACAGATGAGGAGGTCCTGTCCCCTGTTCTTGAGGAGATTAGAGCAGAGCAGAGGGTGCCCGTGGCAGCTCCAGGTTCCCTCATGGCAGCCTCTCTCTGCAACTCCCAGGTCTTAGTTTTGAGGCTGAGCACCTTGACTTCCTAGATTGTGTTGGAGAGAGAAGTCACCTACCTGCGGAGCTGGAGAAGTGCGCTGGCACCACTGAGGTCCGTGGGAAGAGCACGGAGGTCACAGTAGCTGAAGAGAAATGATCTGAAGTGAGAATAGGGATTCTGAGTGGGGTATGGATGCTGCTGTGTGCATCTTTTCTGTCCAGCCTGAGCCATTGAATGTAGAGGGGTTGAATAAGACAGACAGGTGCTCTGGCTTCTTCTCCCATGGAGGCCCTGGAGTCGGGGGATAGGTTGCTGTCCACAAGAGGGCCCAGAGCGCATGGTCATCAGTGCCCTGAATACTCACCACTGGGAGTGGGGGCTGAGGTCCGATGGGTGTAACCTACAATGAGAAAAGGGGACAGAATTGGGATGCAAGCAGGGGAGGCATGTCCAAGACACATCCCAAGACCCACTAGCCCCCACCCCCAATTGAGACTTTGAGTCTAGATAGTTCAATCATTATGATTTAGGAGCAACTATATTTTGCTCCTAAAGATCTGAGAAATCAAAGATCCAGTCCCTGTTTTCATGGGCTTGCAATTTACTTGAGAAGATAACTATGCCAACATTTCCAGAACATGGGTTTGCTAACTGTGTTTCTCAGGATCTAAGGGGGATTTTGAAATGTTGGCAGGGAGAAAGATGAATAGTCAGATTCTTGAATTGCCTTTGGCTTCAGACGGAGGGATATTCTCTTTTATCTGTCTCGAGAAAGGCTTTAGTTCCTCAGACAAGTGCACAAATCATGTCCCTGGATGCAGAGATGCAAAGGGAAGAGAGGGATTTGCAAAGTGGAGGGCCTTGGGGGCCCTTGAGTCATCAGGGAGATTGCTCAGGTGGAACATGCTACATAGGATGGGTCCTGGGGAAAACTGGAGAGTCCACATCCTTTCTGTGGGCAGATTCTGAGCTTCAACTTGTACCTACTAAAAGGATTCTCACCATTGACATAGAGGCTGTCCTTGTCCAGCGTGAAGGAGCCCAGCTGGGTGACATCATGAGTCTCGTGGCTGAGCTCCCAGTATAGCCTCTCTCTGTCCAGCTTAGAGCCCACAGGTTCAGGATGGTAAGTGCAGACAGCATCAACTCCAGTGGCTGTTCCATTTTTCTCAGGCCTGGGCAGGGAGGAGCACAGGGATGGGGAGGTGGGGACTTCTGGAAGGAGCCCTGAAAGGCCTCACTGAGGGAAGAGACACAGAAAGTAGGAGGCCTGCTGGGCAGCCTAGAATGGCCTTGGTGCTGGGGAAAGTTGGAAATGAATAGGACAGTCAAGGTCCCTGAACATAGAGGATGTAGCACCTCCAAATGTTGACATTTGTGCCAAATTTTAAAATGTCAATCGCCACAAGGCTACACACATCCTAACAACAGAAGCATGACAGACAGGTGGAAGGAAGGAATCTGGGAATTTGACAAGGTGAAAGAAGACAACGTCAAATTACTTAAAGCCCAGCTCTGCTACTCAAGTGCTGGATGACTCTGGGCAAGTCTCTCAGTCTCGCTGTGGCTCATCTTTTCATCTCTCAAATGAGGTAACAGTATAGATCTTACAGCACTCAGCACTAGTAAGCCTCAATAAAACGGAGTCATATTTATCAGGTATTAAGAAGACCAATATTCTTGGTGTGAATAGACCTTGCAATGAGAGAGATCAGCTTTTTGAAGGCAACACTGAGGCCAGCAGGCAGCCTAGGGTGGAGGTGGGGATGGGGCTGTGTGGTATTCCAGAGCCAGAAACATCTCAGGGCCAGTGGAAACGGGAAAACATAGCAACATGGCTAGAGGACACTGGTGAGTATCTTTGGCTCTGGGGGCATTCCATCCTCAGACAAAAGGTCCATAACTGGGAGAGATCACACGGGTAAGGTGACCCAAGTGCACGTGTGGGGGTTCCCACATGCTGGAGTCATTCTCAGTACCTGGCTCTAAGAAGGGCTGTGAATAATTCACTGCATGTTCTCTATATGTTAGGTCATTGCTAAGCATATTTAATTTTAATCCTCACTGTGTTCACAAAAAGACTACAAATTCTTTGTGCCAATCAGAAGTGAAGTCTATTTTCCCATCTCTTGAATCTGGGGTTGGCCAGGTGACTGGCATTGACCAAGGGACATTAGCAAACATGATGCAAGCAGAGGCTTGGAAAGCACATGTGCCCTAGGGCTTGCCAATACTTGCTGCCCTTGGAACTCTGAGCATGTGAAAGAGCTGAAGCTAGCCTGCTGGAGGATGAGAGACTGTAGAGGAGAACCAAGGTCCCCCAGCCAGCAGCTGACTGCAGACACATGAAGGAGCCTCATCTGAGATCAGCAGAGCCAGCCCAGGCAGGAGAACCTCTCAGTAGAATGTGGCCCAAATCACCATCCAGCAGAATTGTGGGCTGAATTTGTTATGCAGAAAAGCAAACTGAGCCCCTCCAATTGATAGGTGGGGAGGCTGAGGTGCAGAGATGTTCAGTAACCTGTCAGAGTCACACAGCCTTGAAGCAGGGGAGCTATGATTTGAACATAGGCATGTCAGACTCCAAATAAAATCGTATAACCACCGTGCTTTATGGCTCAGTAATCCTTCTAGGGGTGGGCAGACATCCCAAGTCCACCTCTGCTTGATCAGAAAGCAAGATTTGGTCATTATTGGAGGATAGTAGGAGAAGGGAGGGCTTGCTGGGTATAACAGACAGGCCAATCATTCGTCAAAATTTAGGAAAAGCTGGAGAGAGAATTATGAATCCTCTAGAGGAAGGTTTCTCAGGCTTGGCACCACGGACATTTCAGGTCACGTAATTCTTGGCCCTGGGAGACCATCCTGTGCATTTTAGGATATTTAGTAGCATCCCTGGCATCAGTCACTAGATACTGCCAGCAACACCCACCTTTGAGTTGTGACAACAAAAAATGTCTCCAGATATTATTGCCAAATATCCCCTGGGGAGCGAAATCACTCCTGATCGAAAACTACTGCTCTGTTGTGATGAAGCAGACATGGCTGACTAATTATTTTCTTGATGAGTTCCAGAAAAAAGATCTCTCTGAAAAGTTCAACTTTATCTCCTAGGATGGAGAGACTAACAGGATTCTGCATCTTCTGGTCCAGAACACAATGTGAGGCAGAGTGGGAGCTGGTGGTCAGCTGTCCCTGGGATAGTGGGTGCAGGATGTTAGGGCCCAGTTTGTGGTAACCTCCCCCATACATTGCCTTTGTGTCTACTCTGAAAGTCTAGTCTCACCTGAGCAAGGTCAATCTGCAGCCAGAATAGAGGGGACCGATACTGCTGTTCTGGAACAAGGGTTTGAGCTGGGGATGAAAGAGATGGAGGTGAGTAGATGGACCAAGGTGCTGGGCAGGACAAGAGCAGACACTGGAGGGGCTCTCACCAGGCGATTCAAGATCCTTTCCATGGTCTTGAATAGCTCAGATCCCAGGGGCCCCATGTCCTCTGTGTAGTGCAGGCTGGTGATGGTGAAGTTCAGGGTGAAGGGCACCAGAGAAGGGCTCATGCCTGCAGCTGGAAAGGGAGAGAGGGAGTTCATTATGATCTCTGGCTGGAATGGCTGTAAGCAATGGGTTTGAGGCTGTCCTTAGACTTAGTGTCCAGCGAATCAGGTTTGAGATGTCCCACCTGTGTCCCCCTTGCATCCAGCCAAACTTAAAGAGGGAGAGGGGCCTCCACACTGGATGGATAATTTTAGCTGGAAAAAGAACCTCAACTCTTTTCAGCTGAATATATGTGAAGACAAACAACTGGCAGACATTTGGTGGGAGGAATGGAAGCAAAGTCACTCTGCTGCCCCCGGGGCAGAGTTCTCCCTTAGACTTCTGGCTTCTCCTTGAGAAAATGTGCAACTGCTGAGTGGTCAAGCCTGTTCCTCTCATAAGAATGGCCCCTGCCTCAGCTTTATTAACCATCTTTGAAGGTGGATTTTAGATAGAGTGATCACATCTCTTGATTTTCCCTGGACTGTCACATTGCACTCAGGCAAATATTCATTGCAACCCCCCTTCTTGTCTCAAAAGCACCCCAAGATGGAAAAACAAAACCAAACCTGAATGGTCATCCTGGGGTTAGAATATGAAGAATTAATAGGCCAAATGTCTGAGCTGGGTGATTGCACCCTCCATATATTTCATGTGTGAGCACTAACTATGTGCTAGCCTTTGTACTGGGCACGTCATCCACAGGATGCCAGCTCACCCTCACCACAGTCATGAGAGGTAAGTCTTACCAGTTCTGTTTTACAAATAGGGAAACGAAGATTAGACAGAATAAATTTTCCGAAGTCCCGAAGACAAAGAAATGGCCCAGCTACAATATCTTTTTGGCTCAAAAATAGGTATCTTTCTATTTGTGCACGTATGTTCGTAGAAGCACTGTTTACAACAGCCAAAAAGTGGAAGCAAACCCTGTGTCCATCAACAGATGAATGGATAAACAAAATATGATGCATCTATAAAGTGGAATATTATTTAGCCCTAAAAAGGAGGAAAATTCTGACATGCTACAACATGGATGAACTTTGAAGACATTATGCCAAGTGAAATGAGCCAGTCACAAAAAGACAAACGCTGTATCATTCCACATACAGTATTATATGAAGTATCTAGAATAGCCAAATTCACAGAGACAGAAAGTAGAATGGTGGGTACCAGGGGCTTGGAAAGAGGAATAGCGGTTGCTGTTTAATGGGTATAGAGTTTCATTTTTGCAAGATGAAAAGGCTCTACAGATTGGTTTCACAGTGTAAATATACTTAACATTATTCAACTATACACTGAAAAGTGGTTAAGATGGTAAATTTTATGTTATGTGTATTTTATCACAATTAAAAATTTTAAGAAACAACAATATACATAAAAAATCAATATATTTTCCCCAGAAAATCCACATCTCCCCTATGACGTAAAGGTTGGGAGTTTGGCCTTGGAGCCTGACTGTCTGCATTTGAATGCCAGCTCTGCTACTCACTAGATGGTTTACTGGACAAATACTTAATAACACGGTACCTCAATTTCATCCTCTGTAAAATAGTGGTAATGGTAGTAGCTTCCTGCTAGGGTTTGGGCAAAGACTAAATGAATTAAAATTCTGGTCAAGGTGGAATAAGCTCATTACAGCCCATCACCCACAGTGATCACAATCAAAACATTTAGACAAAATACAAAAATCAATTACCCCGGATGCTGAAAAGTAAATAAAAACAGGCAAATTGTGGAGGGCAGTCAAAACTTGAAGTGACTTGAACAAGGGTGAGTTTTACTCTTTTCATCCTTATTTTCTCTCACAAGTTTATTCGGAAGGCAGATCTTAGCATAGAACTGTGTATGAGGGAATGAGGGAATAGATAGATAAAGTTATCCTAGAAACCCTGTATTTCTGACCAAATGGAACTAGAAAATGGGGTTCCTGTGGGCCATAGAGGAGATATGATTACTTGTTAAAACAAACAAACAAGAACAAGAAAAACATTCCTGCTAATAGAAACTGGAGTATACACAAACATAACGTTCACAATATATATTCACAATATATTGTGACATAATTACATGACATACTAAGAACCAGAAAAAAATGTATCCAGTCTTCAAGGGAAAGACAACTGACAGATGCAAACTCCAGGGTGACCAGATGTTGGTATGGTCATGTACAGACTTTAAAGCAGCTGTTGTAACCATGATTCATGAGCTAAAGGTAAACGCACTTGAAATAAATGTAAAGATAGAAGTTCTCAGAAGAGAAATGGAAACTATAAAAGAGGAATGAAATGGTTACCAGAGGAAATGGGGGTTGAGGGGTTGGCACAAGGGTGAAGGGGCATGTTTATATGGTGACTGACAAATAATAGTGCACAACTGAAATTTCACAATATAAACTATTATGACCTCAATAAAAAAAAACAAATGGAAGTTTTAGAACTGAAACATACAGTATCTGAGATAAAAAAAATTCACTTGATGGGCAGAATAGAGATGATAGAGAAAAGGGTCAGTGATTTTAGAGATATATCAATAGAAATTATTAAATCTGAAGGACAGAGAAAAGAAGATTGATAAAAAAAATAAACAGAGCCTCAGGGACTCATGTGACAATATCATTTCATTGGAGGACCAGAACAAGAGAAATAAATTGGTGTAGAAAAATAAGTTGAAGAAATACTGGCTGGAACTTTCCCAAATTTCTTGAAAACATGCATTTTCAGATTCAAGAAGCTTAGAAAATCCCAAACAGGATAAACTCAAAGAAAGCAATGCCCAGACACATTATAATCAAGCTGCTGAAAACCAAAGATGAAAAACAAGTCGTGAAAGTATCTAGAGAAAAAAGACATCACCAGTCATGGAATGATTTGGTTTATAGCACATGTCACATATTTAAAAGCCTACAGGAGCCAGTCATGTTGCATAAATGGTTGAATTGATCAGGGTGGAGCAGTCAGAAGGGGGAGTGTGCATCCTGTCTAAAGCATATAGATAGTGTGCAGTGTCTTGACTTACAAAACACAGAATGTTTGAAAGCAGAATTCTAATTACAGAACACCAGTTTGTATCTCATAACTCCAGACTCACAAGGCAGGGTTAAGGGCCAGAGATGCCCAGTCTGGGTCATGATATTAGCATGAAAAAGAGCCATAGACTCAGCTTTTACAATAAATCTTAAGGGCATGGGTAAGACAGCTTTGTTGTTGTTATTGTTGAGGAATATTCGCCCTGAGCTAACACCTGTGCCAATCTTCCTCTATTTTGTATACAGGATGCCACCACAGCATGGCTGATGAGTGGTGTATGTCCACACCTGGGATCTGAACCCACGAACCTGGGCCGCTGAAGCAAAGTGTCCCAAAATTAACCACTACACCACGGGGCTAGCCACAAGCCAGCTTTTATGGCATAAATCAAGCTTCTGCATGATGTTCCCAGAGACTCAGGAGCCCTCAGATCCACATCTGGACAAGTTGAGGAGACAAGGCAAGAATCAAACTCATGACTAAGACCCTCAATGATTTTCTGGGTGTTCAAATAGAATCTGCAAATGTGGACAAAAACAGAGATTGCTACATCCATCCATTCATTCAAGCAATAAATATAAAGTGAATGTGGACTAGGTGCTCAGCTCCAAAAAGACAAATACATAAAGACTGAATAAAGCAAATAGTAGTAAATTCCATGAAAGAAATACTCATGGTGATACGATAGAGAAAATCTGTGGGCCAGGTGCGTATTCAGAGGTGCTACTTCATACAAGGTGGTCAGGAAGGGCTTTCAGAGAAGGTGATGGTTGAGCTGAGATTTGAAAGGCAATAAGGCGTCAGGCATAGCTGACCTCCAGGAAGAGCTAGTATAAAGGCCAGATAGAGGTTAGGACACTAGAAGAACAAACCAGTATCTGATGTGACCGAAGTTTAGTGAGTAAGGGAGAGAGTGAGTAGGACAGGCTGAGGCGGGGGGTTAGTAGAGACCAGACTATACAGTGTTGAAGTTGCATAGGTCCCAGAGAGCAGGTTCCTACCTGTAGAGCTGAGGATGGGTGAGAGAGATGTGGAAGATTCTGGAGAGAATGTAGAAGTCACTGGAGCTGAGAAAGAAGAAACAGAGGAAACATGATTGAGTCTCATCCTGAAGGAATGTGGGGCAGAAGCTGTTCATTGGAACTTGGGCTTCTCTCTTGACTCAGAGGAAGACCTTGGGTTGATTAGGAGCTGCTCTGCGGCTGCGGCCCAGCACTTGGGGAGGGGGCACTGGTAGCTTCTCTCCTGAAGAAGGCATTCTGGGGAATAAAGGTCCAGTGGGCATTGAAGTTTCACAGTTTTAAATACTCACTGCTGGTGGTAGGGGTCCGGTACCGACGATTATAACCTGTAAATAGGAAGAAAAGAGTAAAGAAGGATTGTTATGATGGGTAAGAGTCAAGGAAGTGGTGGATGGTAGACCTAGAAATGAGCGTCATTAACAAACTTTCTGAGATTCAAAACAATTTCAATAATGAATAATATCTATAATGAATACTATCAATCAATAATATGAAGGAACCACAACAGCTACATTTTATGTGGTGCCTCTTATGTCCCTTGTCCTTTGAAAATAGTGTTGAACATCATCGCTAACATTGCCAAATTCAAAATATGATAATAATAGCTTCCCTTATTTATTGGGAATGTACCATGCAGAAATAATGCTGAACACGTTATAAGGGTAATGGGGAAAATTTAGGAATTACTTTGTGTTCCATCTTTATCCACGTTCTCTCAATCCATAAAGATAATTTTATCCCTACTCGCTCAGCTCCTCTCCCTTTACAAAATTTTATTGTGTGATTTTATTTTTCTAGTTTAGTTTCTGTTTCTTTGTGATATAGAATTGACAAAATTGTGGCAGGTTGAGAGATGAGGTATGTGGAAATGAAAATATAGTGAGATGGAGAGAGGGAAATGTACATGTGGTTTGGAATCTCAGAGAAAATCTGGAGATGAGGTTGGATAGTAATAAAGAGATGAGACTTAGAGGTCAGGTGATGATATAAAAATTTCAGCCTTAAAGGAATTAGGGAAAAGATAATTTTCCATGACTGTTTCTCTGGGTCCTAGATTGCATCTCCTTTGATGCTCTGTGAAAGATGTGAGTAAAGACTAGACCCAAGGAGCCCTGTGATTTACTTGGGTTATTGTTGAATTATCTCCTTTGATTATTAGGACAATCCTGCCTGGTATATATGTTTATTCCATTCTACAAATGGAATATTAAAACCTAGAGAGATGACATGGCTTGTCCAGCATCACACAGAACAGCTCATTAATCCCCATACATTAACTACTGCTGTAAGTTAGTCCCAATCCTTGAATTAAACTTTCTATGGACACAAAATAGGATGTGATATTGTTAACACAAAGCAATATATATATTTCAAACCATGTATAAAGGAAGTTTCTAAGTTGATATGGAGGGGAAATAACTAATCAAGCATTAGGTTAGATTGCTTGGCTAGAGGTCGTCAATGCCCCTTCCTGTCTTGAGATTTGAGGCTTTCTCTATCTGAATGGTCTTCAGTGTTGCCTTGTGGTTAGGATTTTGGAGTTTAGATTCAATCTTGGGTTTGAGTCTTGACTCTGCCATGCATAATGGCTGTATTATCTTGGGCAAATGATTTCCCGCCTGAATGAATAATAGCTTTCTGTAAAAATGAGGATGATAACTTCACAGGGTTTTGGGTAACATTAATATGAAATAATACAAACAAAGACCTTATCAAAATTCCTGGCATATAAAAACCTTTTGATAAGAATTAGCCACTATTATAGTTATTAGTCACAGTGTTAGCATTCCTGTTAGGGGCACTGTCACCAACAGTGTTGTGTAAACAGCTATTATTCATGGAGTGTTTGCTAAGTGTGGTGGTGTTTCAGGAAGTCAGTGTCATTCCAGCTTGCCTGTGGAAACTTCGAAAATTGCCCTAAGTTGTCATGACGGAGAGAATGAAGTAGAGTGAGGGCTGAACTTGGCACCCACTGCCCATCAGGAAGACAAACACAGGGCCCTGCATCATCTTTCCCCAGAGTCTGCACACTCCAGTTGGACTCCTACGGGAAGCAGTGGGAATATGGAAGAGGAAACATTTCATCTGAAGAGGTGAAAAGAGAAAGGAAATGGGCCTCCCATGGTGTGTTAAGCATTCAAAAATAAGTCCTCAAGGAAATTCTAGATTTGTACCAGAACTATGAATCTGTATACAGCAATTTCTCAAACTCAGCATTATTGATATTTTAGTCTAGACAATTCTTCATGGTAGGGGGCTGCCTTGTGCATTGTGGGATGTTTAGCAGCATTCCTGGCCTCTACTCACTAGATGTCATTAGCACCCCTCCAGTAATGACATGAAAATGTCTCTAGACATTGTCAAATGTCCCCTGGGGTACAGAATCTCCCACAGTTGAGAACTACTGGTATAGGGAGACATGGGACTGTAGGAGAACCCAGCTGCAGCACAGGCACTCACCATTGACGTAGAGACTGTCTCTGTCCAGAGTATAGGTGCCCAGGCGGGTGACACCACGAGTCAGCTGACTCAGCTCTTCGTACAATTCTTCTCTGTCCAGCCCAGGACCCACGGGATCAGGATGGTAGGTGCAGATGGCATCCACTCCAGTTGCTGCCCCATTCTTCTCAGTCCTAGGGTGGCAGGGACATAGGAATAGGGGCATCCAGAGATGTGGGAGAGTTATATACTTTGTTCAACTCTCTCCTTCAAATTGACCCTCGGTTTTATGACATTTCTCTTTACTGGGCCTTGTCTGATTTCTCAGGCACATTCTTTTCTGGGTCCTCTTTATCTAGGTAGCTTCCTACTCCATAAAGTGGTTTATCTCCATTCCTTCATCCTCAGCCAACTTTTATCCTTTTGCCCTTCATTATTCTTGGGTCCTGTGTTCATACTCATTGTTTCAGCTGCCACCTTTATTATCATGAGATCCAGTCTTGCTCTCTCTATCCAAGACTTCTCTCCTGAGCTCTGTGCCATGTGACCGACAGCCTCAGGGATTCTGGCAGATCTATCACATTCTGTATATCCCAAATTAAGCTCATCACCTTCCCCCCTAAAAACACAGAACCTGCTCCTCCTCCCATGTTTCCACATCAGTGCCAGAGCCAGAGATGTAGTAGGCTTCCTGGACCTTTCTCCAACCATTATACCCCAACCTAAGCAATATCCAGGTCCAGTCCAACATCTCACAGGTCTCCCCATATCCTGTCCCATCATCATGTTAATTTTTTCCATCCCCATACCTACCAGCACTCTACCTAAAATGATATCATATCAGGGTTCTGCTTACAACAGCTCCATGATTTCCCACAGCTCTGAATAAGTATAACTAATATTTACGGAACATCTACTGGTTGATAATATTCATGGGACATGTACAAGATGTCCTACTCTTCCATTTGCTATCTCTTTTTATCTTTTCAGCAACTCTATGAGATAGATGCTGATACGATTCCCACTTTATAGTTGAGGAAACAAAGTCATATAGAACTTACCAAATATCACATGGCTAGTGACAGAAACGGGATGTGACTTCACGCATGTGGACCTTGTAACCATTAATGCTTAACATTTTGCTGTGCAAAATACTATGAAAACTCCTTAGTATGGCCTTTGACCTCAGCTCCAACTGAACTCTTGGCGATATCTACTACTCCAAAGTCATCCCACAATTTATCCACCTTTCTTGCAACTACACGCCCATACACCCATCCATCACTCAGTCAGTCCCCCAGCCAACCAACTTCCTTCCCTCCCTCTCTCCCTTCCTTTATATCTCTCTTTCCTTCCTCCATCCCTTCCTTCCTTCCCTCCTTCCTTTCTCCTTTCCTTCCTGCCTTCCCTCTCTCCCTGCCTCATTTCCTCCCTCTCTCCCTCCCTCCCTTCTCTCTCTCTTTCTCTCTCCCTCTTTCTTTCATTCAATTGCTGTTTGCCCCACACTCCAATTTCATAGAAATTTTCTCATGTATTGGGATATTTCTCACATTTGTCCTATTACTTAAGATATGCCACCCCTTAAAATATCTTTGGCAGCATTTCTTCTGGCTAATGCACACCTCATTGTCAAAACTTGGCTCAGGCATCACTTTCTCCAGACAGCCTCCACTCCACTCCCCCAGGTTGAGCTCAAAGTCCATTCTCTAGGCTCCTATGGCCCCTGTGTAGTGCTGTATTATTGTACTAACCCTCTTCATATTACGGCTTTAAGTCCATATGGCTGTTGTTCTCTCTACATTGTGGGCACTTTGAGAGAAGGGCCCATGACTGATTTTCTCAGTGCCCTTATCACCTGTCACAGAACATGGCCTAAAGTGCCTCATTTAATGTTTTCTGAATGAGTCATTGCTGCCCTTTCTCACCAATGAGTATGAATGCTCTGCAAATCTGCTTATCCAAATAATTTAAGACCTTTGACAGCCACATCTTTCAGGAAGCCCTCTCTGATGCACTCAGCCGGAGGGGAAACCTTCCACATCTGAATTCCTGGAAGGCTCCAATCATTTATGATTCTTGCCTTCTAGTTGTCATCTTCAAATCCTCACCTCCAAGTGAGCTTGCCTGTGACAGTACAGCCCTTCATATTGTGAGGGAGGGAGGTCTTACCTGAGCAAGGTCAGTCTGCAACCAGAGTACAGTGAGCCAACACTGGTGTTCTTGAACAAAGGATCAAGCTGGGGAAGAGGGAGAGGGAGGTGAGCTGAGGGGACTGGGTGGCACAAGGGTAAGGCAGGCCAGCATAGGCACTGACAGACTCTTACCAGGTGATTCAGGTCCTTCTCGGTGGAATTGAACTTTGCAGAGCCTGGGTGCCCCATGTCTGATGTATAGAACAGGTTGATGATGGCGAAATTGAGGGTAAACAGCACCAAGGCTGGACCAACATCTGCTGCTGGAGGGAGAGAGAGAGGAGACCCATCACAGTGTTAGGCCTGATCTGAATATTGGGGAAAGGGACTAATGCCATCTCTTGGTCCATAGTCTCCAGTAAGTGAGGCCTGGGATATCCGACTGAGGATATCCCTCCCTCGCCAGCTGCTTGTGGGAGGACAAGGGACCTCGTTTTTAGATGTGTGATGTCAGCTTAAAAGGGAACCTCAACCGTCTCACCCAAGAGTGTCCAAAGGCTGACAAGTCACGGACATTTTGGTGGGAAGAGAGGGACCAAGACCTTTTGGGCTCAGGTCGTGGACCACAAATACTTGAGCAATCAAGAAATCCAAAGGGTAGTAATTTCCATGGGGGAAATGGTCATAGAGATTAGTTCTGTGTGAGACATGAGGAAATGCTACTTTATAGGAGGTTTTCTGAGTAAGAGCATGCTGAGCTGAGATTTGGAGGACAAGGAGGAAGCAGGCACAGCTGGGTTTCAAGAACAGTAAGTACAAAGGCCCTGAGCATGGAGAGATGTTTGAGCCCTGAAGGAACAGAGATGAGGCTGGTGTGGCCAGAGATTAGGGAGCAAGGTAGACAGTGTGACAGACTGAGGCTGGGTTGGCATCAGGGTCCAGACCATGTAGGAATTCATCAGCCACTGAATGGCAGTTGATGGGACTCACAGATTAGATTCCTACCTGTAGAGCTGGGGGTGGATGTCAAAGATGCTGGGGGCCCTGGAGAGAATGTGGAGGTCACCAGAGCTGAAAGAAAATTCAACATGTATAAAAATTGTTGAACCCTATCATGAAACAATGAGATGGCAGAGCCGTTCATGGGAACTTGCATCTCTAGCTTGGCTTAGCCTGAGACTTTGGGCATCTGGGACTGCGAACCTGGGGCATATGGGATACTTCCTCCCAGGGGGGCAAGCTTAGGGAACAAGGGCCCCAGGGGCGAAGAGACATTCACCCTCATTACTTACTGCTAGTGGTGGGAATCCAGTATCGATGGTTATAACCTGCAGAGAGAGGCAGAGAGGAAGAGTAAGATGATAGGAGAAGGTTGAGAAAAGAGTGATGAGGTAGGACTAGAAGCACAACTGCATAGACCTTCCTGAGTGTTTCTCTGAGATTCATCA
Organism: Equus quagga; assembly: GCF_021613505.1. NCBI lineage: Eukaryota > Metazoa > Chordata > Mammalia > Perissodactyla > Equidae > Equus > Equus quagga. Next base: position 90,818,572 of record NC_060280.1, read on the forward strand.
ATAAATAATGATGGCTACTCCATATGAGTTAACTGCCTCATTCTCTGATGCTCACAGTATTTCATCCTCATTACCATTAACCACAAAGACAATAATGATCATAGCACTCTCAATCACGTGGGGTTTACTAGGTGCTTGGAATGGTATCAACCTCATCAAATGGATAATAGGACAACAATTTTACGTGAGTCTTTCCAGCCTTATTTTTGTTTTATTTTTCTTCCATTGACTATAATTTTGTCCTTGCTCTCTGAGTTTCTCCCCACACCCAACTCTCCAAAGACAGCTTGATCTGTGACAGTGTAGTTCTTGGACTTCTGTAATGTTGAATTGGATGAGAGAGAGAGAGAGAAAGAGAGAGAGAGAGGGAGAGGGAGAGGGAGGGAATGATTTACGGAGAGGGGAAAGACTCAGAGGTCAGCCAGAGATTATAAAGTTGGAGAATAAGAGAAAATGGGGAAAGGAGTATTTGAATAAATATGGTTCTGGATCATGGACTGGATCGTCTTTGATGCTATGTAAGTAATGCTAATAAAACTTAGACTTGCTTTATATTTGATGGTCTGACTGGGTTTCTTGAAATGAAAGTCTTATCTGAGGCTGGACCAAGTAGAACTCTGTGATCTATTGAGTTATTTGGGTTTTGTCTCATCTGACTCTCACACTAGTCTCAGGTGATTTTTTAAAAAATTCCATTCTGAAAATGGACACTAAACCATAGAGAGGATGCAAGGCTTGTTCAGGGCCACATAGGATAAAAAGGCAAGACTAGGGCTTAATTAAAGAAGACCTGTAATTCACCAAAACCCACAGTGGTAACTACTGCTTTAAAGTAATTGCCAAGGACTGTTGAAATACAGAACAAGTTTTAATCCAGGTAGAAAGAAAATGTCCAATGTGATATAGTGGAGATAATTAACTGAGCTTTAGTTGAAATTGTACATTATAGGTCCCTTGATATGACTTCCCATCCTGAGATTTGAGGCTCGCTCTAGCTGGGTTAGTCTGCAGTATAGCCTAGCAGTTAGAGGGCCTAGATTTTAGAGTCAATTGAGGGTTCGAGTCACAACTCTACCACATGTATTAGCTGCCTAATCTTGGGGAAATGGATTTTCCTCCCTAAGCCTTGTTTGCTCCTCTGGAAAATATACATAATACCTCAGAGTGTTGGGCAGGGTTAGTCAGGCATAATATACATAATGTTCTGGACTATAGGAATCCCTCAAAAAATATTAGTCTTCAGTATAGGTATTACTGTGGGTGCTGTTGCTAAGAGCATTGTTGCAAAGGAATTTATTGCTAAAAAAAATTACTAACAGCTTTGTTTGTTTCTCAGGTGGGATGTGGTTCCAGCTGGCCCTTGGAGAATGGGTACAGGACCACATGCTGCCATAAAGAAGATAAAGAAATGGAACAGTCACTGCATTGGGAACCCATTGCCTCTTGTGGGAGAGTTAACCCCAATGGCCATCATGGGCATGCATTACCCTCTTCCTTCTCTCACGTCTGCATGCTTTACTGGGGATTCTGTGAATGGCCATTGAAATGAAGAAGACTATGGGGGAAACCTTCATTTCCAGAACTTGAAAGGTGCTTTTTAGATGTTACGAAGAGAGAGAACTGATCCCCCATGGAAATTTTAGGTTGGTCTAGAGCTATGAACATGAGTGAAGAGGAGTTGTACTGCAAGAAGACCCCATCTGGGAAACAGGAGGAGACCCAAGCTGCAGAATAACTACTCACCATTGACATAGAGACTGTTCCTGTCCAAGGTATAGGGGCCCAGCTGAGTGACACCATGAGTCTGCTCGCTTAGATCCCAGTACAGCCGTTCTCTGTCCAGCCTGAAGCCTGTGGGATCTGAGCGGTAAGTGCAAACCATGTCCATTTTGGTGCTTGTTTCATCCTTTTCAGCCCTGAGGAAGGAGAGACATGAGAATAGGGACATGCAGAGACATCAGAAAGTTGGATACTCTTGACAACTCCTTCCTCTATTGTAGCCCTTGGTTTCGATGTCAGAGCTGTTCCCTGGGTCTCATCTGCTTTGTTGAACACATCTTTTCTGTCTCATGTGGGTATTCAGACCCCTCATCTTCTTAAATGCAGTGTTCACCAGGGCTATTCCTTAGCTAGCTTTCTTTTGCTGCTCCCCATTCTTTTTATTAATTGTTTCAAGCTCATTCTTCCCACTACCAGCCCATAGAATGCTCCTTGTCCACTCATGAAAGTAAATATACATGGTGTCCACTCCAGTAACAGGTGAGTCCTGCTTGGGCCATGGGGTTGGGCATATGGAGCTCCCAGTGAAGAAAATCCTGAGAATCCTGGGGCCAGGAAGCATGTGGAAGGGAAAAAACAGGAAGGTTGGAGACCTTGGGGAAGGTGAGTGAATCACTTCCACAACTGGCTGTGATGCTGTCAACAACCATCATGGGGCCTGAAACAGGGACTTTATTTCAAGTTGGTGGATCTCAAGGCTGAGGTCAACAATTTGGGAACACATTATGGGCAGGCAACCAAGTTTGGGGAAAAACAGAGAAAATGAGTTAAGAAGTAACAAGCGGACAGTGTGGTTCAAAAATATCTTCACCCTGAATTTGAGCTGATCCTACAGTGATTCACCCAAAGCGAGGGCTTTACAGGTACGGAGAAAGATCCCCTTCTTCTCTTGCCTGGGAATTCTGCTTGCTATTATCCATGCTATTCAAAGAATTCCCATTTTATGCCCATATAGTGTAGGGCAGAGGTTCTCAAAGTGTGGTCCAGGGACCCTGTTCACAAAACTTTTACAGGGCATCCACCAAGTAAAATATATTTTCAAAATAATACTAAAACATTATTTTCACTTTCATTCTCTCAGGAATATACAGTGAAATTTTTTCCAGAGGCCACAAGGTGGAATATTGTAAAATACTGAATGCAAAAGTAGATATCCTGTTGTCTTCTACTAAGCCAGACATTAAAAAGATCTGCAAAAATATAAACAATGGCCTTCTTCTCATTATGCTTTTTGGGGGGGGGTAATATAGCTATTGCTCATAAAAATATGTTCTTTCTGTTAACATGTAATGGGTTTGTTATTTTTAATCATTAATGAATAAATATTTATAAAATTTCTCAGTTTTAATTTCTAATACAGTAAATTTGGACAGATATAACCTCCAAGTCCAAAGGCTCTTTGGAGTTCTGAGTACTTTTCTAAGAATGTAAATGTTGTTGAGCACAGAAAGCTTGATTTCTGCTACTATTTCAGCTAAAAGCAGGGACTCTGGAGCCAGAACACCTTGGTTCAAATCCTGGCTCCTCTCAAGCAAGCAGCTTGACTACTCTGAACCTCAGTGTTCTCATCTGCCAGGTGGGATAATAATCGTGTTGTTCTGAGGCTGAAATGAATGAAAACATGTAAACCACTTAGATTATCAGGCAGCATGTAGTGTGGGCAATATTATTATTACTGATTCCCCCAGCTTCCCCATCTTATGGAGTGATAAGGGCCGGTGTGGTGGTGCATCTCCTTTGAGGACAATTTTTATCTACAGTACTCCAAAAATCTCTCCTCCTGGAACCATGTGGGTAGAGGAGCCCCCTCTCTGGCAGGACAACTTGAGTTGGCTGGATGGAAGACCCCAAATAGAGGCTGCAGGGTCCATGAAGTGTAAGGAAAGGGTCCTGAGCTCCCTGACCTCAGAGGACACTGGATGGACAGAGGCAGAGAGGAGAAGACAGGCCATTTCTGCAGAGTTAAGGTCCATTTGAGTTTTTAAATTGCAATATATACTGCCTGTACTGAATATTTGGTTTGCTTTTCTCTTTGGTTCAGTAAGACTTCTTTGGGAAAGGAAGTCCCTACCTACTTTTAGGGAATAAAGGGCAGAGCTGCAGTGTGTAGAGTCTGTCCTCAATAGGGTAGAGATGAGCTGGAGCAGGGAGAGTGTCAGGGACTCTGGGGACACAGTTGTTAAAGATGCTACACCAGCTGGTAATACAAGATCCCATTATTTGAGCACTCACAATGTACCAGGCATTGTGATGAACGGTTAACAACCCCAAGAGTAAAGTGCGGTTGTTATTTTATAGATAATATGATTGAAGAACAGAGTGGTTATGTGACTCGCCCAAGGTCACACAGCTAGCAAATGGGATAACTGGGGTTCAAACATAGGCACTTTGGATCCACTTATATACCGTCTCTCAGCAAAGGCCCAAGTAGCCGTGGTTGACCAGGGTGTGGGGGATCAAGAAAGAAGAGAACTGGGGTTTCTGCAGATGCTTTGGAGGAGGTCTCACCTGAGCAGAGCCAGTCTGCAGCCAGTGTAGAGGAAACCAATGCTGCTGTTCTTGAACAAGGGCTCGAGCTGGAAGAGAATGAAAAGGAGATGAGCAGGAGGGACCAAGACAGTAGGGTGTGGTGGGATTGGGGAGAGATGGGCATTGGTGGGGGACTCTCTCACCAGGTGCTGCAGGTGTCTCTCAGTGGCATTGAATATCTCAGAGCCCGAGTTTCCCATGTCCTCTGTGTAGTGCAGGTTGGTGATGGTGAAGTTGACGGTAAAAGGCATCAAGAAAGGAATTGCAGCTGCAGGGTGTGGGGAAGAGTAAAATGAAGCCAGTCTTGAGTCAGGCCTGGGGTCAGGGGGGTAATAAGGCTCTGAGGACACACTATAACTCCAGTGCTGAGTTGGGGTCTGGCCTAGGCTGTCCTACTTGAGACACCTTGTGGAGTAGTCACTGTCCAAGACCCTCCCACATAGGTTGACCAACCATCCCAGTTTGCCCAAGACTATGTGGGTTTCTGGTATGCAGATTTTCAGTTTTAAAAGTGTGGCAGTCCTGGGCAAAGTGGGATGAGTTGATCACCCTACTTCCACATCCCTTTGGCTCATAAGGGTAACATTTCAGCTCATGCCAGCACCTGAATCTCTTTGTCGTGGAGGAATTAACAGGCCCAGGGAGCATGCTGGGCAATGACTGGTGGGAGTTGGTGTATAAATACTCTAGCTCCCTCATCTCCCAGAAGGAATGACTCCAAGGTGCACGTTCTATGCATTCTCCTAGGACTTCCCTCCAGCCTCCAGAACTGTGAGACAATAAATTTCTGTTGCTTCAGCCACTCAGTCTGTGATACTTTGTTATGGCAGTCCTAAGAAACTAATTCACCAAACAACCCAACAATGCCTTTTCTAGGTATTCCAAAAGAATTGGAAACAGGGACTCAAACAGACTTGTGCACCCATGTTCATAGCAGCATTATTCACAGTAGTAAAAAGGTGGAAATGGCCCAAGTGTCCATAAATAGATGAATGGACAGATAAAATGTGGTATGTCCATAAGATGGAATATTATTTATCCATAAACAAGAATGAAGTTTTGATATATACCACCATATGGATGAACCTTGAAGACATTATGCTAAATGAAATAAGCCAGACACAAAAGGACAAATATATTATATGATTCCACTTACGTGAGATATCTATAATAGGTGCATTCATGGAGATAGTAAACAGATTACTAGGGGCTGAATGGGGAGGTGAAAGGGGAGTCATTGTCTAATGGGTACACAGATCCTGTTACCCATTAGATAAAAAAATGTTTTGGAAATGGTGATGGTTGCACAAAGTGTGACTGTAATTAATGCTGCTGAATTGTACATTTAAAATGGCAAATATTATTATCTAAATATATACACAACCACAATTTAAAAAAAGTTATTCTTACTTGTTCCTGAAGTCACACTCACAGGGGCCAAGGTGGACATCCCAGTTGTGGTCACAGGGACAAAGGGGCTTCCAGCCAGTGTATTGAAGGTGGTTGCGGTCTTGGCCACTGTGGGGCCTGAACCTGTGGAAGCTAAGTTAGTGGTCTCAACAGTTGTACTTTTAAGGATAGTAGTAGAACCTGATCCCTCTCCATGACTGGTCTTAGGTGGTGTTGGGGTCTGTGATGCTATCAAGGTCACAGTGTCCCCTGTCACAGTCTCGGTAAATTCTTCGAGTCCCACTGAGGTTGCAGGTGGTGAGGTGTCTGTGCTCCATGAAGTTACAGTGTGAGGCTCACCAGCTGTTGCAGGGGTACTGGCAGGCCTGAGAACAGCAGGGGAAACAGTCAGAGTTGGGATACTTGTACTGGCCTCTGCTGCAGGAATGGTGACCAATAAGTCTGTGGTCTCTGGTAAATCAGGGGAGAGAGCTGAAGTTGAAATAGTTGTGCTGATGTCTGTCCCAGGATGGGTGGAGAGTGAGGCTGTTTCCGTAGGAACAGCAAGTGAGACAGTTGGACCTAGGTCAATTATGCTGGTCTCGGTCACAGGTGTGGTGAAGGATGTTGTTTCTGGTGGACTGAGGGAAACAGTCTGAGTGGGAAGAGCTACACTAATCTCCAACCCAGGTTGGATGGATGGTGAGGGGGTGGTCTCTGGTGAATGAGGAAGAACAGTTGAAGCAGGAATATTTGTGCTTGTCTCTACACTGGGGTGGGTGACCAAGAAGGCTGTGGTCACTTGTTCACCAGGAGGAAGAGTCAGAGTTGGAATAGCCATACTGGCATCTGCCTCAGAACTAGTGACCTGTGAGGTCACCATATCTGATACACTGGGGGAGATGGTGGGAGTTGCAACAGCTGAACTGACTTCAGCACCAAGGCTAGCGGCCATTGAGGGTGTCGAGTTTGATTCACTATGAGAAACACTGGGGATTGTTTGTGGAACAGTTGGGCTGGTCTCTGCAGCATAGGTGACCAATGAGACTGTTGTTTCTGGCTCCCCAGGGGACACAGTCAGAGTTGTCACAGCTGAACTGACTTCTGTCCCAGAATGGGTGACCCAAGAGGCTGTGGTCTTTAGTTCATGTGAGTAATCAGTCAGAGTTGGAAAAGTTGTACTGGTCTCTGCCCCAGAACTAGTGGCCTGTGAGGTCACCACCCCTAGTACACCAAGTGAGACAGTTGTAGCTGGAACAGCTGAACTGGATTCTGCCTCAGAACTTGTGGCAGCTGAGGGCATGGTGTCTGATTCACTATGGGAAACATTGGGAGTTGTTTTGGGAACAGTTGGGCTGGTCTTTTCAGGATGAGTGACCAATGAGACTGTTGTATCTGGCTCCCCAGAAGAAACAGTCAGAGTTGGAACAGCTGAACTGGCTTCTGTCTCAGAAGGAGTCACCCATGAGGCTGTGGTCTCTAGTTCATGTAGGAAATCAGTCATAGTTGTAAAAGTTATACTGGTCTCTGCTCCAGAACTGGTGACCAGTGAGGTCATCATATCTGGTAAACCAGAAGAAACAGTTGTAGTTGGAATAGGTGAACTTGCTTCTGCTCCAGGACTGATGGCCATTGAGGGTGTGGTATCTGATTCACCATAGGAAAAATTTGGAGTTGTTCTGGAAACAGGTATGCTGGTCTCTGTGGAATGAGTGACCCATGAAGCTATTGTATCTGTCTCACCAGAGGAAACAGTCAGAGTTGGAACAGCTGAACTGGCTTCTGTCCCAGAATGGGTGACCCCTGAGGCTGTTGTCTCTGGTTTATGTGGGGAATCAGTCAGAGGTGAAAAAGTTGTACTGGTCTCTGCCCCATGACTGGTGACCAGTGATATTTCCCCCCCTGATACTCCAGGGGAAACAGACAAAGTTGGAATGGTTGAACTTGTCTGTGACGCAGGATGGGTAACCGATGAGGCTGTTGCATCTGGCTCACCAGTGGAAACAGTCAGCATTGTAACAGCTTTCCCGACTTTTGTCCCAGAATGGGTGACCCACGAGGCTGTGGTCTCTGGTTCGTGTGAGGAATCAGTCAGAGTTGGAAAAGTTGTACTGGCCTCTGCCCCAGAACTGGTGACCAGCGAGGTCACCATCCCTGAGACAGTCGGAGTTGGGATGGCTGAACTGGTCTGTGCTCCAGAATGGGTAACCCATGATACTGTGTTTTCTGATTCATCAGGAGAAAGAGTCAGAGGTGGAATAACTATACTGGCATCTGTTCCAGAACTAGTGGCTTTTGAGGTCACCATATCTGATACATCAGGGGGGAGAGTTGGAGTTGCAATGGCTGAATTGGCTGCCGTCCCAAGGCTAGTGGCCATCGAGGGTGTGCTGTCTGATTCACTATGGGAAACATTGGGGATTGTCCTGGGAACAATTGGGCTGGACTCTTCAGGATGGGTGACCAAGGAGATTGTTGTATCTGGTTCTTTCAGGGACTCAATCAGAGTTGAAAAAGTTGTACTGGTGTCTGTCACAGAACTAGTGACCATTAAGGTTACTGAAGCTGGTACATCAGGTGAGACTGTCATCGTCGGAATGGCTGAACTGGCTTCCACTCCCAGGCTGGTGGCTGTTGAAGATGTAGTGTCTAATTCGGTACGGGGAAAACTCCAAGTTGTTCTGGAAACAGGTGTCCTTGTCTCTGAGGAATGCTCCCATGAGGCTGTTGTATCTGGCTCACCAGGGGAGGCAGCCAAAGTTGGAACAATGGAACTGGCTTCTGTCCCAGGATGGGTGACCCACGAGGCTGCTGTGTCTAGTTTGTGTGGAGAATCAGTCACAGTTGAAAAGGTTCTATTAGTCTCTTCCCGAGGACTGGTGACTACTGAGATTTCTACCCTTGATTCACCAGGGGAGAGAGCCAGCGTTGGAATGTCTGAACTGGTCTGTGCTCCAGGATGGGTAACCCATGAGACTACTGTATCTAGCTCACCAGGAGAAACAGTTAGAGTTTGATCAGTTGGGCTGGTCTCTGCCCCAGAGCTGGTATCCAGTGAAGTCACCAGCCCTGGCACACTAGAGAAGACAGCTGGAGCTGGAATGGATGAGCTGTTCTGTGCTTCAGGATGGGTGACCCATGAGGCTTCGGTCTCTTGTTGATCTTGGGAATCAGTCAGAGTTGGAATAACCATACTCGTCTCTGCCTCAGGACTAGTAACCAGTGAGGTCACCATCCCCGGTACATCAGGGGAGACAGTCGGAGTTGCAACAGTTGAACTCACTTTTTCCCCAGAACTGGTAGCTGCTGAGGGTGTGCTGTCTGAGTCACTATGGAAAACATTCAGAGTTGTGCTGGAAACAGTTGAGCTGGTCTCTGCAGGATAGATGGCCCATGAGGTTGTGGCCTCTGGCTCAGCAAGGGAAACAATCAGAGTTGGAACAGCTGAACTCATTTCTTTCCCAGAACTAGGGGCCAGTGAGGACATGGTCTCTGATCCTTTATTGAAAATAGGTGGCATTGTCCTGGGAGCTGCTGTGCTGGTCTCTGCTCTAGGTCTGGTGACCAACAAGGTTGTCATCTCAGGAACATCAGGGGTAACATCTGGGGTTGTGATGGTCACTCCAGTTGTGCTTGTGCTGGCCATTTTACTGGAAGTCATGAGACAAGTCAGCATTCTTAAAGTGGGAGTAGAGACTCTGGCGGTCAAAGGCGCTGTAGCAGTTGTCTCTGCCCTCTCCGTCCCTCCTGTTGGTAGTCCTGTGAATTGTGGGATGGACACACAATTTAGACAAAATTATTACCACTTACTGGACTGGCAGTAGTTTATTTTTTCTCCACATGAGGAAAGAGAGAGAAATGTCTCCGCCCAGGATGTGCCTGCGATGCTTCTGGAATGGGAAAAGGAATTGTGATTGCCATTCCCCTGCCCTACCTGCCTCATCTTAGGCTGTAACTCCCCCATGAATTCTTGAGCACTCTCTGGTCCCCTCCAGCCTCTGAGCCTTTGTTCAAGCTGTTTTCTCTGCCTGACATGCCTATTTCTCATCAGACTTCTTATGTTCAGCCCCTTTTCAAATGCCAGCTGAAATTTACCTTTACAAATTCATGTAAGAATTCATATGTCTCTCCTCAATATTTCCTTTTCATACTGTCTGAACCAGTACTGTACCACCCCTCACAGTCTTCTTGGTAATAGCTATTAATGTCTGACTGCTTGGCATACACTACGTTCTCAACAACTATTTTTTGAATGAATGAATGAGTGAATGAATTAATGAATGAATACATGGATGGATGTATACACAGGCAGGTCTCCTCTGACTTAAGAGTGATCATGTATCATTGTGCTTAAGAATGGGGAGGTCTGGAATAAGGTAGTCTTGCACTAAGATTCAGGCTCCACCACTGAATAGATGTTACCAAATCCTGCTCGACATCCATTTTCTTTTATAAAGTAGGGATAGGTACAGTGGCCGTCTCAGTGTGCTGATAACAATGCACCAAGCAAAGTGCCTTGTGGCTCACAATAAGACAGTGCTGCTACTACTGCTGCTGTCTGCTATTGCTACTGTTGTTACCACCACTGCTACTACTACTACTATTACTACTATCACTTCTGCCACCTACCGTTACTGGTGTTACTACTACTCTTACCACCTATCACTGTTGTTATTACTACTGTTACTACCACTACTCTTACCGACTGTTACTGGAGTTATTGCTACTGCTACTACTGCTGCTGTCTGCTATTGCTACTGTTATTACCACCACTGCTACTAACTACTACCACTATTACTACTATCACTGCTGCCACCTACCGTTACTGGTGTTACTACTACTCTTACCACCTATCACTGTTGTTATTACTCCTGTTACTACTGCTACCCTTACCGACTGTTACTGGAGTTATTGCTACCGCTACTACTGCTGCTGCATATTATTACTACTGTTACTATTGCTTCTACTTTTTGTGTTTCTACTACAAAATAAACCTATACTGCATTGAATTTGCCAGGAAATACAAAAGCTGACTGGAATTCAGCCTTGAAGAAGAGTCAAGTGGCATTGGCTGAGACAGAAAGCACTGACCAGGGCTTCAGAAAATGGTTCCCAGGAGGAAGGAAGAAGTACGTGGAGCTTCTCTATAAAGACCACAGAGTCTTCGGGAGATTGGCATAGGGGGAGGGACAAAATGAAGGAGATTTTGACTCTGATGATAAAGCAGTGTCCCTGTGTTGCTCAGAATATCCTAAAAACCATATTTCTGAGAGCAGATATCCTAAAGAGCTTCATATGTATTTGATGATGATGATGAGCAATGGCAAAGCACTTCACCAGATTTTTCTCTTTGAACACACAGAAAGCTATTAATAACTATTTTCAGTAAGTTAAACTGGGTCAAATTTGTAAAGTTGACATATCTAACCTTGAACTAAACTTACTCAGCATGCTATGAGAAAAGGAAAATTGGTAATATCTACCTAGTAAACATTAGACAAAGATCCAGCTAAGACAGGGAAGCCCATGGCAACTGCACACAATTCTTTCTTTAAATAAACAAACCTTTCGTCTCTCTAACATAGGAAATAGGCCACAAGTGGGATTACTGGGAAGTAAGTGAACTTGAACCTATCTCTAAGACTAGCAGATGATGCGATGCTGGAGGGACACAAACTGGTCCTGTGGTGCCTCCATGTGCTGCTTCATTGTGTATCTTTGTGATGTGCTCTATGATGCCATCAGTCCCTGCAGGTGAGGGCGGGGAAGAAACCTACGGTAACTCATCTCATCCAGAAGGACAGCACTGTCTAAATGGATCCACTTAATTCACTGTACAACTCAATTCATCTCAAGTCCATTTGTATGGACTTGAGCCAGTGCTATATGCCATAAGTGGCCACATTTGTCCATGGATCCATTCATCCACCCATAGATTCATCCATCTATCCCTGTATCTACCCGTCTATTCTTCCTTCGTTCCATCTTTCTTTTCATCCTTTCTTCCTACCATGCATCTGTCCTTTTATGTGTCCTTTCTCCTTTCCTTTCACCTTTTCATCACTCTTTTCCTCAATCTTTACTTCTTTGAATCCTCCCTTCCACCCATCCCTCCTTCTTTTCATCCTTTCCTCCTTCTATACATCCATCCCTTCTTCCTTCCATATATCCAGCCTTTCTTCTTTCATTTATCCATCTCTCCATTCTTCCTTTCATCCTTCCACCCATCCAACCACACTTCTACCTTCTTACCATCCAACTCATGACTTCCTTACTAAACATCCATGACTCAACTACTGAGCCATGCTTGAAGACATGAGTCAATAGCCATCGATGTGTCTAACTTTGCTGTGAATTGTTAAAACTAGTGTGAGAGAGAATCACGTCATCCTCCTACAGATATTTAGTGAAGCAGCTGCAATAGTTGGAGGGTCTCTTTGGACTAGTGTCCAGAATAAAAGTGGGGATCAAATTTAACTTTTCAGAAGAATAGTATCCCTCCTTCATCTACTGATCTCTTGGAGGTGGCCTTTCTCCTCCTGGGCTTGGGTCCCTCCCATGTCCAAAAGGACTTTGTTCCCTTGATTTTCATTTGCACACCATTTTCTTTCATATTTCCCTTCCCTTTGACACTGTTCTCAATATAGAAACAAGCTCAACTCAAAGGCGGAATCCCTCCCCTGTATCTCTGTATTATTTTAGGTGTTGTTCTAGCCCTCTACAGCTCACTGCTATTCCCTTCATTAGCATCCCTGAGGACCCACACGTTGTCAAAGAATTTCTCAACTCATTTCAATCGGGCTGTCCTGTAGCATTTGACAGAACGGACCATTCCTCCTTCCTAAAACTCTCCCTTCCTATGGATTCTGTGATTCCAGAATCTCTAGCTTTTTCTCCTACCTCTCTGAGCAGTACTGCATAGACTAATGGTTAAGAACATGGATTCCTAGTGGCACGTGGTCTGAGTTCTTATCACTTGCCAGCTTTGTGATCTTGAGCTGCTGTTAACGTCTCTGCATCAGTTTACTCATCTGTGAAATGGGATCATAAGAGTCCCTTCTTCCAAGTGAATTCAAATGAGAATTAAATAACAGGACAGTGCTTGACACAGAATAAGTGCTCTGTAAACATTTGTTATAATTATTATTATCAGCAGCAGCATTATTAGTAATGTTAGAACATCTATCATGGTACCATAATTATTCAGCTGGTTGCTTATTTATCTTTGTCTCCCCAGTACCTCTTCCAGTGCCTGGAACTGAGGATAGATATACAAATGTTTGCTAAAAGAGTTTCTGGTGCAGTAATAAACCCCTAATTAACTCATTTTTTACCTCTCAGGAAAGGAACCATTTCCTATGAGCCCCAAATATTGGGAGTATAGGAGCTGTGGGTCCTTACTTGTCAACTGTGTTGAGTGTGGAAGAACCTGAGAAGAACTTGTCACTATTGCCAAGTCAACACTTTCTGTCATTCTGGTATCCATAACGGGTGATAAAGATGTCCTGACTGACGGAGAAGACGTCTCCAAAGTGCTGGCCATAACCAAGGGTCCTTCAGCAGTACTGCTCTCTGCCTCGGGGTCGGTGTCCGCTGTAGGTGGGGTAGCAGTTGAGGAAGTAATCTCATGGAGCACTGGGCTAGTTGAAGAGTGAGTGGTAGTGAAGGTTGAAAAGGGGGAGGGTGTTGAAGCTGATGAAGGTAGGCTCTCTGCAATGGTGGACATAGTAACATCCCCAAGACCTGATACTGTCCTAAAAAATGAACTGACTGAGAAGGGAGCTGAGCTGGCACGAGGAACTCCAGGTGTGGTAAAGGAAGCCATAGACTCTGACAGAGAAGGTGTCAATGTGTTGGCCAAAATCGTCTCAGCGGAAGATACCATATCTGTGCTTAGGTGATGAGCACTTTCAGATACAGGAACAGAAGGGGAGGAGGTCACCGAAGTGGACCCTGTAATGGGGAGAGAAGCAGAAAAGTGGGTGACGGTTTTCATGGGGATTTCAGTATACGGGAAAGAAGGAAGGTGGTAAGGGACAGATATTTTCAGAGAAGAGGTGGCATCAGTCTTGGGATTCATTGAAAGATGAGTGGGGAAAGGAGAAGAAAGTGTTTTTCCGGGTGTAGATGAGCTGGAGTCCAGGGCTGTGCTTGGTTCCTTCTGTCCACGAGTCAAACGAGAAAGAAGTTTTCTCTCAAAAGCTGTAGTCTCAGAGAAGGAAGGAGGTGATGAGGAAATGAATGTCTCTTCCATGAATGGGGCAGTGAATGCTGAATATGTGAGGGTGGACGGCTCAGAGAGGATTGTGAAAGAAGAGGGGAGATCATATCCAGAACTCTTGGTCAGAGCAGTGTTAACTGCTGTGAAAGTGGAAGGAAGGATTTCCGCTGTATCTGAAGAGGGTTCCGAAGTGGGCACCTTGGCAGATGTGGTGGAGGCAGGAAACGAAGAGGAACTTGCTATAGTTGCCAAGCTTGTCTGGAAAAAGTGGGAGGGCACTGAGGAAAATGGAAAGCTGCTTTCTCCTGGAGAGGGATGGAACGTGCGTGACACAGGGCCAGGACCAGAACTGAAAACAGAGGTCTTCTCTGAGTGTGAAAAACGGTGAGTAAAAAAGGAGTGAGACTGTGACAAGGAGGAGATAGTTGGTGGGTCCGAAGGCCAGGCGCCTTGGGAGGTGGCCTCAGGGGGACCTGTTGGGCTGGGGACGG